>NC_134354.1:797164928-797366325 GCF_048569485.1 Anomaloglossus baeobatrachus
CAGGTCGCATATAGGGACATACATTGCACTCCCCACAGGGATAGGAGCCAGTATAAACGAAGCCATGTCCCAAACGATGAGTAGGTCTGATGAAATGACTACTGACCAATTTATCGCTCAAATTAGGCGCTCTCTTAGCTGTTATAGAAGGTCTTTCCCCAATTAAATCAGAAATTCGTGGATCGATTTTAAGAACCTTCCAATGATCTGATTTAATCTTACCAAATCTATCCCACTGATTGTGGAAATTGGTGGTAAGTAGTGATGAGCGAGCATGCTTGTAACTACTCGGTACTCGCACGAGTATCGCTGTACTCGGGCTGCTCGGCGGGGACCGAGTAATCTCGCGATACTCGTGCTGTACTCGTGGTCTTCATTTCTGCATGTTGGCGCTCTTTTGAGAGCCAGCCCTCATGCAGGGATTGGCTGGCAGACCACTGCAATGCCACAGCCCTGTTAGTTGTGGAATTGCAGTGATTGGCCGGCCTGCACAGTGTGACCGAGCCTTTATACCGGCCGGCGCGCTGTGCTCTGCTCACAGCTATCCAGACAGTCAGTGCAGGGAGAGTGTCGCTGATTCAGGGAAAGCTTTGCGGCCCTTTATAGCTTTTTCAGTTGCAGGGCTGCAAACAGTGTGACCAAAAGTCCTTCTCAGGACTATTCTAGTTGTATACAGGCAGGCAGGGTATAGCCAGGTCGGAGTACAGTAGCAGAGTCCTTCTCAGGACTATTGTTGCTATATACAGGCAGGGTATAGCCAGGTCTGAATACAGGCTAGTGACCAGAAGAGTCCTTGTCAGGACTATTGTACCAGTATACAGGCAGGCAGGCAGGCAGGGTAGTGGTGACCGTATACCAGCCTTCATCATATCTGGGGCTGGTGTACACAGTGTAAAACAGTCCAGATAGTGTCTGACTTGTCTGTAATTGTCGCTCCCCCAAAAAACCTGTTAGGTTCTTATTGCGTCCGTGCTTGGTTTTTAAAACCGCACGTGTGTGCCTGTTGGTGGCAGCGTACAGGTGCACTTGTGTGCAATTTCCACAAACTTTGATATAACGCACAAGTAGTGAATATACACGTCAGCAGTGCACAGCATTGCAAAATGCGCAAGGGCATTGGCAAGGAACAAGGAAGTGGACGTGATGGTGGTGCAGGCAGAGGCCGAGGTCGTGGGCAAGCTCTAATTTCGCCACAACAAAGAGCCACATCTAGTCGCTCGCACGTCCTGTCCCAAATTCTTGGGGACCGCAGCAGTACACCGCTCTTGAACCAAGACCAGTGTCAACAGGTTGTTAGTTGGATAGCAGATAATGCTTCCAGTCAGATTGGCACCACCACAAACACTCTGTCTTCCACACGGTCAAGTGTCAGTAGCCGTGATACTGCACCGCACATTTCTGAACCTGATCCTCCTTCCTACCACCAGGCTGAGTACACGTCCTCCTCGGACATTAATGATCCCACACTTGGACACTCGGAAGAGCTGTTCACGTTTCCATTCACACATTCTGGCCTCTCGCCAGCTCATATTGAAGTGGGTCATGAGGAGATCGTCTGTACAGATGGCCAAATATTTGAGCAGCCACGTTCTCACGAAGTTGGCAATGTGTCTCAACAAGTGGTGGACGATGATGAGACACAATTGTCAGGAAGTCAGGAGGAGGAGCAGGGTGCGGAAGAGGAAGACGACGTGGTGGATGATCCAGTAACTGACCCAACCTGGCAGGAGGATATGCAGAGCGAGGACAGCAGTGCACAGGGGGAGGGAGGCGTAGCATCACAACAGGCAGTAAGAAGCAGGGTGGTGGCCCCAGGCAGAAGTCAGGCAACCGTTCCCCGGAACAACACGACGACACAAGGTGCCTGTACAAATGTTAGGTCTTCCCGAGTCTGGCAGTTTTTTAAGTTGGATCCAGATGATTCAAAAAAGGCCATTTGCAACACCTGCCGTGCCAGCATCAGCAGGGGTACCAAAACTAGCAGCCTGACCACCACCAGCATGATCAGGCACATGTCAGCCAAGCACCCGACTTTGTGGGAAGTACAACAGAGTCGAGGAGCAGTGCTTGCTGATGTCACTGCTACGTCTTCGCTGGTTGTGCATGCGAGCCAATCCCCTGTCCATGCTGCCTGCGAACAAGCCTCCTCCACTCCTGCACCTGCAGTTGCCTACGCAGAAAGAACACCATCATCAAGCACGTCCTTGTCCCAGCGCAGCGTTCAGTTATCCATTCAGCAAACCTTTGAACGCAGGCGCAAATACACTGCCAACACCCCACATGCCACAGTTCTAAATGCTAACATTTCGCGACTGCTTGCGCTGGAAATGTTGCCTTTTAGGCTGGTGGAGACAGAAGCATTCCGTGACCTGATGGCGGCAGCTGTCCCACGTTACTCGGTCCCCAGCCGCCACTATTTCTCCCGGTGTGCCTTCCCCGCATTGCATAACCACGTGTCACAAAACATCACACGTGCCCTGAACAACGCTGTTTCATCCAAGAGAAACCAAGGGAAAATTGTGAAAACATACCCTGTTGTAACTAAATAAAAGCATAGTGCATATAAACATAGGGTACTTAGTAAACACTGTGTTTACTAAGTACCCTATGTTTATATGCACTATGCTTTTATTTAGTTACAACAGGGTATGTTTTCACAATTTTTCCCTTGGTTTCTCTTTGTCTTATGGCCAGTGTGAACATGAGCTCACAAGCTCCATGTATACCATCTCATACTCCGGCTCATTTTTTTGTTTTTATGTAGTTTTTTTGTATTCAGTACAAATGGGGTGTGGCCCTCCCTCTTGGTGAGCTGGACATTTCATTCTGTGAATCCCCCTGACTGTGTGTGTCCTGTTGGGACCCGGTCGCTCTCAGCCCTTAGCCACATTGAGGCCTATTTTAGACCCATGGTAAGGTTTTAATATTAGAGAGTGTAGGTACTATCCCAACTGGGTACACCTTGGCGTTGGTGGGATAGCTTTATGCTTTTTTTGATCAAAAACAGTGTTTACTAAGTACCCTATGTTTATATGCACTATGCTTTTATTTAGTTACAGCAGGGTATGTTTTCACAATTTTTCCCTTGGTTTCTCTTTGTCTAATGGCCAGTGTGAACATGAGCTCACAAGCTCCATGTATACCATCTCATACTCCGGCTCATTTTTTTGTTTTTATGCTGTTTCATCCAAGGTCCACCTAACCACAGACACGTGGACAAGTGCTTGTGGGCAAGGCCGCTACATCTCGTTGACGGCACACTGGGTTAATATTGTGGAAGCTGGGACCCAGTCTGAGCGAGGGACGGAACACGTCCTTCCCACACCAAGGTTTGCAGGCCCTACCTCAGTCAGTGTTTCACCCACACTCTACAGCTCCGGAATGTCATGCTCTTCAGCCTCCTCCTCCTCCTGCGCATCCTCATCCACTGTACCCTCCACACCAGTCACAAGCTGGAAGCACTGCAGCACTGCCTCGGCGAAGCGGCAACAGGCTGTGCTGAAGCTAATCTGCATAGGTGACAAACCCCACAATGCAGAAGAGCTGTGGACAGCTCTGAAACAGCAGGCAGATCACTGGCTCACACCTCTGAACCTAAAGCCAGGAAAGGTCGTGTGTGACAATGGCCGGAACCTGGTGGCGGCTTTGAGGCGAGGCCAGCTGACACATGTTCCATGCGTGGCCCATGTGCTCAACCTCGTGGTTCAGCGGTTTCTAAAGTCATACCCAGAGCTGTCTGATCTGCTGGTAAAAGTTCGCCGCCTGTCTGCACATTTTCGAAAGTCACCTACTGCTTCAGCCGGCCTTGCCGGCTTTCAGCGCCGTTTGCATCTTCCGGCTCACAGACTGGTGTGTGATGTCCCCACGCGTTGGAATTCAACTCTGCACATGTTGGTCAGGATATGTGAGCAGAAGAGGGCAGTTGTTGAGTACCTGCATCACCTAAGCCGTCGGGAAATGGGTCAAACTCCACACATAACACCTGAGGAGTGGAGATGGATGTCAGACCTATGTACCATCCTCCAAAACTTTGAGGACTCCACCAAGATGGTGAGTGGTGATGACGCCATTATTAGCGTCACCATACCGCTACTCTGCCTTCTAAAACGGTCTCTGCTGAAAAACAAACATGATGCATTGCAGGCGGAGCGCGATGAGTTGCAGCAAGAAACAGTAGTGGGTGTGGGTGATGATAACACACAGCCCAGCCTCGTCTCATCACAACGTGCAGTGGAGGACTATGATGAGGAGGAGGATGAAGACATGGAGCAACTCTCCGGCCAAATTGAGGATATGACATGCACACCAGTCATATCCTCGGTTCAGCGTGGCTGGCCAGAGGACAGGGTAGATGAGGAGGAGGAGGAGGAGGACAGCATGTTCAGACATCTTGTTGGTCAGGCTACTGAAGTCCTGGCTGTTAAGAGTCTGGCGCACATGGCTGACTTTATGGTAAGCTGCCTGTCTCGTGACCCTCGCGTTAAGAACATCTTGGCCGACAATCATTACTGGTTGGTAACACTGTTAGACCCACGCTACAAGGAGAACTTTTTGTCTCTTATTCCCGTGGAGGAGAGGTCAACCAAAATGCAGCAGTTCCGGAAGGCCATAGTCACGGAAGTAGGCAAAGCATTCCCCTCACAAAACGCTAGCGGCATAGGTCATGAATCAGTGGACAACCGAGGCGTACAGCCGAGAGAGGCACAAGTCCAATCCGCCAGAGGTAGGGGAACAGTCTTTAAGATGTGGGACAGTTTTCTCAGCCCCTCACGTACCACAGCCCCTGAGGTGCGGGGTAGTGCCACAAGAAATCCTAAGTTTGCCCAGATGCTGAAGGAGTACCTTGCAGATCGAACAACTGTACTCCGACATTCCTCTGTGCCTTACAATTATTGGGTATCCAAGCTGGACACGTGGCATGAATTGGCTCTCTACGCCTTGGAAGTCCTGGCCTGCCCTGCTGCTAGCGTTTTGTCAGAGCGTGTTTTTAGTGCCGCAGGTGGAATCATTACAGATAAACGCACCCGCCTGTCAACTGAAAATGCTGACAGGCTGACTCTGATCAAGATGAACAAGGGTTGGATTGGGCCAGACTTCACCACACCACCAGCAAATGAGAGCGGAATTTAAAGTTTGCCATGTACCTCCACTCACCCATGGGTACATACTTCTGGACTTTGGATAATCGCTGGACTGCTCCTCCTTCTCCTCATGCGCCACCATGATGATGACCGTTACAAATTGCAATACTTAGGCCTTTGTTTCAGGTATACCCCCAGTGGTAAATTTTTTCGCCCATTCTTTGCAGAATGGACATTACAACGACAGGAGACCCGCTCCTTTGCAATGGGAACAATGTTTTGAGGCCCTCATGCACGTCTCTACCCAGGGACAACGTGGAGCCTCCCAATTTTTGGCTGCCCTGCCTAAGGGCTATACTATAATACACCCACTTCCTGACAATGGACACTTAATGTTTTGAGGCCCTCATGCACGTCTCTATCCAGGGACAACGTGGAGCCTCCCAATTTTTGGCTGCCCTGCCTAAGGGCTATACTACAATAGACCCACTTCCTTACAATGGGCACTTCAGGTTTACAGGCCCTCATGCACGTCTGTATGCAGGGGCATTGGTGAACCTCACAATTTTGGACTGCCCTGGCAAAGGAAAATACTACAAAGACTCACTTCCTCAAAATGGGCACATTAGACTCAAGAGGCCTTCATGTACGTCTCTTCTCAGGGACATCGGAGTGCCACACAATGTTTTCACGTAAAATCTTTCATGTATTAATCTCAAAAAGTAACATACACCAGCTCTATCTCACTATTGGGTATGTGCCCTTAACATTTCCGCCATGAAAAATCATTTTGGGGTCATTTTGGAAGGTTTTCTGGTGAGTCCGTAAAAATGGCGTAAAACGCGGACAAAATTGTTCACAGCTGTGACTTTTCAGTGATAAATGCTTCAAGGGGTCTTCCCCATGCTGTTGCCATGTCATTTGAGCACTCTTCTGAGACTTTTGTGACATTTTTAGGGTTTCTCCATGCTGCCGGGGGGTCATTTCACAAAAATACTCGGGTCTCCCATAGGATAACATTGGGCTCGTTGCTCGGGCCGAGTACACGAGTATCTTGGGAGGCTCGGCCCGAGCTTCGAGCACCCGAGCTTTTTAGTACTCGCTCATCACTAGTGGTAAGCCGAAGTTGGTGATCCTCAGGTCATCTTTTTTGGGTAAGAAGAGATTCTTGAGTATGCGAACTAGCCCATTTAAGAGCTTTGGACAGAGAGCTTTTGGGGTAACCCCGTTGTGTGAACCGGATGGTAAGATCCTCTGCCTGTGCTTGAAAGGTGCTATCCTCTGTACAGTTTCTTCTTGCCCTCAGATACTGACCAACAGGTATACCAAGCTTGAGATGCCGAGGATGGAAACTGGAAAATTGTAGAAGCCTGTTGGTCGCAGTTGGTTTGCGGTATAAATTAGTATGTAGATGTTGGTCCACCACAGGTAGGGATAAGTCCAGGAAAATGCCACCTGTCAATGAGATACAGGAGGTAAGAAATATATTCAGGGAGTTGTTGTTAAGTGACGTAATGAAGTCCCTGCAGTCCATCTCTGACCCATTCCAAAGGAACATCACGTCGTCAATGAACCTGAACCAACCAAGGACATGAGTAGCGAAGGGAGCGGATGGATAAACAACAGTTTCCTCCCACCACCCAAGAAAGAGATTAGCCACCGAAGGTGCACAGCGAGCACCCATTGCCACACCAGATATTTGCCGGTAGAAAGCCCCATCGAAAGTAAAGTAGTTGTGTGAGAGGATGAATTGTAACAAGTCAATCAGGAATGAGTCATGAAACCTATCTGTATGTTCCTTTTGATGTAGAAAAAAGCCCACTGCTTGGAGACAGTCCTGATGTGAAATGTTCGAATAAAGGGATTCCACATCACAAGTAACAACAAAGGTGCCCTCCGGGAGGACAATATCCTTAGTGTTTGTAATGAAGTGAGTGGAATCCCTTAAATAAGAAGGAAGGGACTGTACCAGGGGCTGTAAAAAGAACTCCAGATAGGAGCATGCCTTCTCACACAGACTACCCATACCTGAAACGATGGGGCGGACAGGTGGCTGGTGCAGGTCTTTATGAACCTTAGGCAATAGGTAGAAAGTCGCAACAGTTGGTTTGGGCACCCAGATGAAATCCTTTTCTTTCTTGGTTATAATCCTCATGTCCAAGGTGGATTCAAGCAGCCGATCCAATTTCTTCTGGAAGATGGAGGTAGGGTCAGAAGGAAGCCTGGAATAAAAGTGCAGGTTCAGGAGTTGTCGTTTTGCCTCAGCAATATACATATCAGTAGGCCAGAGCACAACATTCCCCCCTTTATCGGCCTCCTTGATTACAAAGGTTTTAATCTCCCTTAGTTCCCTGATAGCTCGTTTCTCACCCAAGCTCAGGTTATCACCAAAGCAGGGTTTGTCAGGGAGCTGCATGATGTCAGCTTTTGCCAATTCAAAGAAAAGATTAACAGACGGAATCATTGAAAGGGGGGGGTGAGGCAACCGATGTATTCCTGAGCGGGCACATTGGCCTACCTGTCGTGGACTCAAACTCATTAAGCAAATCCAAGAGATCCTGGAACACCTGCCGGTCAGTATCACTGAGAGAATCAAACATGGTGGGTCTTTTGTAAATAGCACGAAAAAGGGGTCTCCTACAGAATAAATAAACATCCTTTATGAGCGTGAACTTATCCACAGTATTAGTGGGGGAGAAGGTAAGCCTTCTCTCTAACACACTCCGTTGTTCATTAGTAAGGACATGTTCAGAAAGATTAATTACCTGTAGAAGTCCTGGCTGCACAGGCGCTTCAGCCGTGGTCAGATCAGATGTCATTATAGACGTTACTAGGGGGTCTTCCTGTGCCGAGGGGGTCCTTTGTTCGCATCCCTCCAAGCCGCATTCCTGTCACCCATTCCTGGTCTTTTTGGGTTTCTTCTGACCCCTCCTGGTGCGGTATCTCCGTCGCTGTTTTCTGAGGTTAAAAAATCACTGTCGCTGGTACTATCACCGATGTAGTTGGTGGAAGGGTTAGCTCTAGTAACACCAGGTCTATTGTTTCCCCTATGTCTCCATTTAAACGCCACCTGGCTTGAAAAATCATTCCTGTCCCTTGCAAATTTTTTCTTTTTGCCCTCAATGATGTTATGCTCATACTTATCCAAATCTATCCCTAAGCACTCCTGAAAGGGACGGACCAAACTATCAGTATCAAAACTAGACAATTTGGATTCAAGTAGTCTGATGTTGGCCTTGGTGCTGGTGAGCAAGGCTTTATCATGTTCAATTAACATGGAAATAAGAATTTTAGAACACTGTAGAAGGCCCTTTTCCCAAATATCCTTAAATTCTCCCTGCGCCTCCCATGCTGGGAAAATTTGAACCCTAAGGCCACGGGGAATAATCCCTATCCTAGAGTACTCTTCCAAACTCCTGATGTTCCACCATAGTCTAATGCCCAATTTCTGAAGCTGGTCTCTGCCCTTATTTATACCCCCCCCCCTTTTTTTGCTTCTTCAGTGTCTAAGATGTATGGACTCAGTGGTCTTCAGATTTCGGAAGATTCTTCATAGGCTGTTGCTCTTCTGTGGCATTACTCCTCCATGGACACCCGAACAGATGACCATCAGCACAGACTGCTTTATCTTTGGACCATATTTATTAGCTTTGATCCTTGTTCTAAATCCTTCACTTATGTTCTGTGATTTATGATGTGAAGTTATGTAAAGAGCCATTTGGCCTCCTCTTTTTCCATTGGCCTGTGTTTTGATGATTATGAATCTTTCAATCACTGTTGATTATATGTATATATACACCATGTGTCAGATTTGACTTTTCCTATGTCCTCTTTTGAGTGCTATGTGGGTTCATAATTGTGTTGCTGGGTTGTCCTGTTTGCCCTTATTCCTTCACCTTTGTGACATTCCATATTAAATGTATTTGGGAAGTGCCATATGTATGGTTATACCTGTCCCATAGACTAGTCTACAGTTATGAATTGTAAAGATTTCTCTGCCTTTGCATTTGTCTGTAAAAAACTGTAAAAAACTCTATTCAATGGTGTATGCTTATATTTACTCATTGATAAGTGTACTGCTTTTTTCTGATTTTGCTCTCTTTAAAAACATACATTTTCTCTTATTTGCTAATGCTGATTGCTCTCCAAGTCTATAGGGTCATCTTAAATCTAAGCGCTAGCGCATATCTACTTTTGATCTCTGCGCCGTTAGCTGTATGGGCGCCTGCGCATTACTATATTGCTTGCTTACATGGTATTTCATCGCGCATGCGCATTTGTGTTTTTTTGGCGCGATAGGGGAAGAAATTTCCCCTTGCACGCCGATGTATTTCCGGTCTATCGGCCACTTCCGCCCGGCGTGTCAGCTGAACGCACAGCTTGATTTGAGCACAGGAACACCGGTATTTGATTTTCTTATTAATTTTCTTGTATTTATATGTGTGCTTTTTTTGTTTTTGTCCATTACCTTCCCCTGATGAAGCCCTTGTATTAGGGCGACACGCGTAGGGTCGGTGCTTATCTGTCTGGCACCTTACTATGGCTTAATTTTTGCCTCTACTCTTGTAAGTGTTTCCCTCTGGACCTCTTGTGTGGTGGCTTATTATGGTTCCTCGGATTTCTTAGGGCAATGCTCCTTTAGGAGATCTATTTAGGTTATTCCAGGCCTTATTACCTATATTTGCCTTCCACATTTTTGTAACATTTTGTATTATCATGCATGCATGTATATTCCGTATGCATTAGTGCTTTATTGTTGGGTCCATGGGACAGGTGTCTGTGTGTTTTTGAGTGGTTTTAACGGTGTTTTTGCACTTTCATGTTCCTAATAAATATTTGTATATACATTTTGATTCTATTTGATGAGTTGAGTGCTTTTTTGCCTACTCTTTTCTCTCCCTTACATTAACCTTGTAGGCTTTGCACCCTCATTGTTGTGTTAATTTGTTGTTACAATTAGCAGTGCAGCCTTGTGTTTCCATTTAGGCTAGGTTCGCACACTGCGTTTTTGACGCTGCGTTTTTGTGCGTTTTTGCCCGCTAAAAACGCACAAAAACGCACCTGCGTCGAAAAAACGCATCAAAAAACGCATGCGTTTTTGCTGCGATTTTGGCTGCGTTTTGCTGCGTTTTTCCAATGCATTGCATGAGGAAAAAACGCAGAAAAACGCAGGAAAGAACTGACATGTCCATTTTTTTTTTAACTAAAAAACGCAGGTAAAAAAACAGATGTGTGCAGACAGCAAAAATGAAAACTCACACTTTGCTGGGGAAGCAAAGTCCTGCAGTTTTAAGGCCAAAAACGCACCCGAAAAACGCGCAAAAACGCCGCGAAAAACACACTGTGCGCACATAGCCTTATTGTCAGAGCTGAAAACTGCTGTTCACAAACTCCTCCATCCAACCTCACTCAGCTCCAGCTGTTTACAAAGAATGGGCGAGAATTTCACCTCTCCATGTGCAAAACTGATAGACACATACCCCAAGAGACTGCAGCTGTAATCACAGCAAAAGGGGGCGCTACAAAGGATTCACTTACAGGGGATGAATAATATTGCACGCCACAATTTACAGTTATTTATAAATTTCCTTCATCCTCACAATTGTGTCACTTGTTGATTCACCATAAACATTAAAATTTTTATCTTTATGTTTGAAGCCTGAAATGTGAGGGAAGGTTGAAAAAATCAGGAGGCCGAATACTTTCGCAAGGCACTGTAAAATATATAGATGTATAACCACAACTTTCTTTGAGGTACGTTATTTAAGATTTTTTTGATTGCTCTCTGTATTTTGTCAGAGCCAATGCAGTAGATTTCAATATTCTAATATTGGCAAATACTCATTCTGATAATTAACCTTTATGACTGTCCTATTACTATAATATTATTAGAATATTACTTAATTTGTGCAGTCACCTCTCACTTTTCCTTTGAAATGTCCTCCGTTTTCATCCTATAGTTCTATGTGACCTGCAGACTGGATTTGTCTGAATTCGGATCATTTCTACACCTCCATTATAAGAAGGTCAGTCTTCACTTCCAGGGACAGAAGGTCAGAAGGCTAACAAGTCTTCCTTGTCCAGAAGCTTGAAGTCGGTCATGGTCTACGTCCACTATGGAACCTCTCCAGCCTCCTGTTAGAGTCCACATCTTGGGTGGAATCTAATTACCTACCTCCGGACCACATCTGAGCAGCTGCTACATGGCCAAGTCCACCATCCATCAAACCTTGCAGACGAGACAGCTCAACGTTTGGCAATAAAAGCATTGGAGAGTACAGTATAAATTAAAGTAACATTAATGCCATTTGCCTAAATAGCCGGATAGCTACAGCTTGGAGGACAAGTCAATGCCTTCACAACGTTCTCGGGGCCATTAACAGAACCACCTGGGATTCCAGCCTTGTCACTGGCAGCAGAATGGACCCAAGTCCCATAGATTAACACAGCGTACAAGAATATGATAAACATTTTATTTTCTAGACAATTCTTCCCAGGGCTTTAATACAAAAAGTTTATAAAGAAAGTTTATAGAGAGTTTTCAGTGTGTCCTGTACAAACTCCGAATGAACATTAGATTGAGTGGTGGAGATGCTGTTCTCAATCTTCTTGGGGTCCAGGTACAGGTAGGACAAGCGGCCGGTCGTGGTCCGCTCATTAATCAATTTGGAAATGTCTGCAAGTTTCTCCTGAAAGTCCTGAAGGAATTTTTGAGGAGCTCTTTCGGTGAAATACATCTGTGGGTAATGCCCAAGAGGTCTCTGGAATAGAAGGTATCCAATATTCCACACTTTCTTTTTGAGTAGAAGAATTCCAAACAACAAAACACACAAATACCCACCCGGTCGTTGGGCTCATTGCTGAGCTGCCACACTGTAACCAATCCAGTAATGGTGGTGGAAACATCAGGCAGAGCATCCAGGATTGTCTGCAGTGTGGTGATACCTTTGGCTGAAGGCGGGGGGCTCTTCATTGATGATGGTCCATTGGGCATCCAGGAATAGAAGTCATACTGCAGTGAGACAGGGCAAAGCCATGGTCAAATAATGTGCAAACATGTCTCACCTAGGACAAGTCCTGTTCAAGCTACAATATTATATAGAACAGACCACTGTAGATATGTGGGAAGAGGGGTGTGGGGGGGGGGGGGGGAGGGGGAAATGTCCATATGCTGGAGGAACCTTCCAGAGACAGCGAAGCTCTGCTGGAACATCACATGTGGAGGATCTTTGCTCATTCTCTGCCACTCACCTGAGCACTATTGATGGCTGCATGTTGAGCAGAACATCTGAACATCACCATGGTCAGGTATTTCACCAGCGAGGACACAGTCTCCAAAGAGGATGGGATTCCTGGTGGTGGGACAGGAAAATATGGTCAGTTATGTTAACCTCAGGGTCACTGCGGAGAGGGGCCTGGTCACATGTGTCACCTCTAGCGCTACAGTCACAATTCTGCCACGTCATTGCTGTAGGAGGTCTGATATCTTGACACCAAGTGGATGACGGTGCTCAGTGTGCTGGGGCTATGGACAATACATTAACTCCAAGTAATACCATAAGAATTAAAGTAGGTCAAGTCACATTTATTTATTTTTCCCTTCATTTTTTTAACTTCATTTTTTTAATAGCAGAAGAGTGAGTGCAGCTCTGGATGTAACTCAAGATCAAGAGGTCACATTTGATTGGGTTCCTAAGGAACTTGCACTATTCCCGAGTCTTGTAACATTAGAAGTACCTGAGGAACCAGCTTCTTTGAAGCCCTTTGTGTAGGCGTATTTCACCCAGGCCTGCAGCTGTGGATCTGTCTGCACAGACTTGTCCCCATGATAATAATACTGAACAATGTTGGAAACCAAGCTGGAAGGAGAGAGAGGAAGAGATTGAGGATTAGATCAGGGCCTCCTATATATGGTGGAGCAATCTCCTGCTTTTTGGTCACACAATCAGGAAGTCATTGACCCCCATCATTAGCAATATAAAGTCATCCATCCCCCCACAAAGACCGCTCCTATTGTCTGCAGTAGGGGGCACAAGCTCCCTTCTGCTCAGCGTTGTGCACAGGTGTAAGACAAATGATCCAGCTTCAAGTGTCTTTGAATAAAATCCCATTTATAAAGAAAAATATCATTAAAAAGGTCCATAGCAGGCATTGAAATATGATACAGCAGGTCCTAGATGAATTGCGTGATCACCAAACGCGTTTCGAGCAAAACACTCAAATATTTGATGCTTACCAAAGTTTAAGAGCATCTTGCTTGAAACTAGTCTGGTGGTGGTCACACAATTTCGCTAGGACCTGATGTATGATATTTCAATGCCCGCTATGGACCTTGCTTTTAACAATATTATTCATTAAAAACGGGATTTTATTCAAAGACACCATTGACCCCCCCATAATGCAGAGTTCTGACAAATAGAGACCACAAGACAAAAGAAAAAGCAGGGGTGGCTGGCATTACCCCATGCAGAAGAGGTTGCGTCAGCTGGTGGACCTGTCACTCAGCACTTGGAGAATTTAGTTTTAGATACTTGGATATAGACAACTTCTGCCTCCACTACAAGACTTATTCTGTAATATAGATGGCTGCACTAGAGGAATCTGGAGTGAGGAACGTCTATAAGAGCAGTTATCAGGAGGCCCGCCATTGTGCAGAGTGGAAATGCACCATTATGGAGCCGAGAAGAGACCCAGGCTGGAGACTGAGCAGCTGCCAGAGGGGAATCTTCAGATAATCCTTTGAAGAACGCCGCAGAAAGACTGACGAGTGGTTTGGAGTCATTACCGAGATGGTGGGAGAGGATACGTGCAGCAGTGTGCGAGCACTCGGAGAACAGATCTTATGTCAGATATACTGTAGATACAGACTTCACGTTTTGCCTCAGGATTGTACTTCTGCCCCCTCCGTGCTCAGCCATAGTGTGTGCTACCTGGATATTGGCCTATACAACCAGGCTGGGCTGTTAATCAAAGGACATTCTGCGACCAGGGACCTTGAGAATGTGACGAGTGATGGGCGGATGTAATGGAAAACCACTGGACTTCATGGGCAAGAAACTGTTGTATGAAAACCTAACAGCCAGTCTCAGCCGTAACTTACATTTACTGCTTGAGAATGTAATTATTCATATGAAGCCAATGGTGGCTCCACAAGAATGGGTCAGGAAAAAAAAAAGTGTGTTTTAGGAGCGACTTAGCAGGGAGTGCAATTCCAAAGTTAGATAAAGAATCCTTGTTTGCAGACCATTTACACAATATGAAGGACAACTAGCGCTAAGCTTTCCGAACATCCTATATTTTACAGTGTCCGATCCAAAATGACAGTCATGGAAACCAATAAAAAGGTTAAATATAATGGGGTAGTTTGAATTTCCGTTAGGGAATCTGTCAAATGCTAAACACCTTAATTAACATCAAACAGACCCCTCATCGATAGAGATACATGATCATTTTTTTACATCCTTAATGTGACAAAAAGTTTGCACAGAACTGATTGTGGTTCTGGTGAAGTATTCAGGTACTGATGGTGGCTCACCATCACTAACAGATTATGTAACCAAAACCACCATCAGTAACATGAATACATCCCCAGAACCACCATCAGTAACCATGAATACATCACTAGAACCACCATCAGTAACCATGAATACATCCCCAGAACCACCATCAGTAACATGAATACATCACCAGAACCACCATCAGTAACATGAATACATCACCAGAACCACCATCAGTAATATGAATACATCACCAGAACCACCATCAGTAACATGAATACTGGCCACGTGCTCAAAGAGGAAAAAAAAAAAAAAAGACCACAGAATGAAAGTGATCATGGGAGATTTCACCTACCCATGCATTCATTTGGAAACCCTCAGAGGTAAGAGGAAAGGCTCTATACAATTTTTATCCTTCCTTGCAGACAATTTAATCTTTCAGCTGGTAAAAAAATAAAAATACAAGGGGAACAGCCATCTTGGACCTGGTCCTAACAATGAAGATATGATTAAGGGTAGCAGGGACACTGGGACTCAGCGATCATGCTTTCCTTGAATTTGGGGTTGCAAGAGGGGGAAGACCTGAGAAGACACAGACTTAGAGGCTTGACTTTAGCAGAGCCACTTCAAGGCCCTAAAGGCAAGGATTGGTAGAATTCCGTGGCACCTAATTCTTCTTAGGCACAAAACTGCACACGAAGGATGGGAAATCTTCCGGAAGGAAATCCTTAATGCACAAGAACTAATAATACCTAAAAGGAAGAAAAATTGGAAAGTCCTAAAGAAGCCAGGAAGAAAGACCAAAAAATGACATCACCTGCTTAAAAAGGAAAAGGAAACATACATCAAGTGGAAGATGGAGGGTAATACCTAGGGAAGAATACATGAAAGCCGGCAGACTCTGCAAGACAAGCGGCAAAGGAGCGAAGGCCAAACTGAGGCTGGAGAAAAAAAAAAAAGGCCAAGAGGAAGGTAAAAGGAAAAGAAAAAAGTGAAGGCAACCATAGGAGTCCTGCAGAATGAAGAAGGTGAAACAGTCACCATGGTGGAGCAGCGGTGGAGCTACTAAATCTGTATAGCTACATTTACAACAAGGAAAAAATGGAGTTCCCAGGTCAAATATTGATTGAAAATATAAAAACTTAATTTCCATAGACCATTATAATATATTGAAAAATGACCTAGAAAGCATTACAGATCATATACATATAAATACCAGGAAAAAAAAAAAATGAGCAAAAAGGGGAATAAATAGTGCCCCCATACAAGGTGATCTGGCTGCAAACACATATGGGGATTATAATGTAGACATTTTTGTAAGGGAAGGTGAGAGCACGCTAAAAATGCATACCCATCAAAGATACGTAGGTCACAATGGACACTAAAACTGCAACTGCTTGCCTACCCATTTCTTTGAAAAAGCACCCCTGTCACGAACCACCGGGGGGGTCACTCAGAAATCCCCCGCGCTGGCTACCAGTACGTCACAATCGGGGGGTAACAAGTGGGTGTCACCCCTCCTTTATACCTCCCGACCGACAGACAGAGCACGTGACGCGCTCTCTAGCGCCCCTCTTATAGTCAGGCCAATTATGGAATTGCCCGACAATAAGCAAGGAGGCCGCTATACTACTTATGCCGATTATTGAAGGGTCCCCGGTGAGAGTAGGGTATATATTCCCCCGACCTCCGCGGGCGGAATATATAAAACCTCCCCGAATCTCACTGGCCTCCCCACAATAATCCTTGGCACAACTCGCTGCCACCAACCGCTTCACGGTAACTATTAGCCGAACACACAGACGTGGGATTCAAGATCGAGATAACAGAACAGCCCAAGATTAATTATATAATTTAATCAGCCTAAAGCACACTAGAAACTACAATATATACAATAGGGAATCTACAGAATATACATAGGTCAGAGTACAGTTACAGATAAAGCATGGTTTACAAACAGGTATGCAATTCAATCAGTTACCTTGTGCGTCTGGCCACAGGGGGGCGCTGTAGACCAGGTTTCCAGGAACTCCCACAGATGTTTCCTACACGTGACCCCCAGCGAAAGAACACTGGAAAATGGCCGAAGTAGGGTTATCAACCTGGGCAAATCCAGGTCCCCTCCTACCTTCGTGACCTCAGAGGGAGCACTGCTCCACCCCTGGCTGGAGTTATGGACAAAATCCACAACATGGAATATGGCCATAACTTGGCCTGGGAGCGTCGTAGGCGGACGCCAATGCTCTCATTGTGACAGTTATGAATTTAGCTACAGAATGAGAGGACTCGTGACTTGTCTACTAGTTCCACATTGGCTGATATCACGCCTGGGGTATTTCCCAAGCTCCCGCTCCCATAAAAAAGGGTGTGCCAGCATCGTCCGCATGCGGAGACACCATTTTTATGGTTGCCATATTTATCGGAAATATGGCTTGCGAGATATGAACCATTTTTTACTGGAGTCGTTCTGTCTGGATACTTCCAAGCTTGCTAATGAGATAGCAGCTCCTACCACAGGGTCACGGCAGGGAGTCATCCTGTGTCCATTGTTCCCACATCATCTCATCTCCATATCACAGGAGATGGCCATGGAGGTGTAACACCTTCACAGATGCTGGACATTGAGAACAAGAAGGGAGGGGGGCACTGCCAGGGAGTGATGAGCGATTATGACTGGAAGTCATAATTCATCTTCATATCCCGGGATTTGCCTCACACCTCCCCCCTTTTGAGGGCGCTAGGGGGCAGCACACTCCGGTGTTCCCCCGTGCGCCCGTCCGCGACCTCTCCTTGTCGGGACAGCCCGTCTGCGTTACCGTGGTCACGGCCCCTTTTGTGGCGAATGGTGAAGTTGTATTGCTGGAGCGCAAGGCTCCATCGCAACAATCGCCCATTCGTCCCAGAGACGGTGTGCAACCAGCTGAGGGGATTGTGGTCCGTCTCCACGATGAAGTGGCGCCCGTATAGATAGGGTTGCAGACGCTGCAGGGCCCACACTATGGCCAGGCACTCCTTCTCCATCGTGGAATAGGCCACTTCCCTTGGTAACAGCTTCCTGCTCAGGTACAAGACTGGGTGCTCTTGGCTCGCAGAGTCCACCTGGCTGAGTACCGCACCGAGGCCGAAGTCACTGGCGTCGGTCTGTACTACAAACGGCCGCGTGAAGTCGGCTGCCTGTAGCACGGGCGGGCTGGACAGGGCGTCCTTTAGGGCCCGGAAGGCTGTCTCGCAGTCCACTGTCCAATCGACTGCAGAGGGCAGCTTCTTCTTGGTGAGGTCCGTCAAGGGCTTTGCCAGGCTACTATAGCATGGAACAAACCTCCTATAGTACCCAGCGGTCCCCAAGAAGGACATCACCTGCTTCTTGGTCCTGGGGGTGGGCCAGGATGCGATGGCTTCCACTTTCTCAGGCTCGGGCTTCAGTGTTCTCCCGCCTACCCGGTGACCGAGGTACTGGACCTCGCTCATGGCCAGCTGACACTTTCCCGGCTTGATGGTCAAACCTGCCCGGTGGATCCGCCTGAGCACCTGTGCTAGATGCTCTAGGTGGTCCTCCCAGGTGGGACTGAAGACGGCAATGTCATCCAGGTACGCGGCCGCGTACCCTTCAAGTCCCTTGAGCAGGGTGTTGACCATCCGCTGGAAAGTGGCAGGGGCATTCCTCATCCCGAATGGCATCACCGTGGACTCGTACAGTCCAAATGGGGTAATAAAGGCAGAGCGTTCCCTGGCCTTGCGAGTCAGGGGGATCTGCCAATATCCCCGGCTCAGATCCATGATGGTCAGGTACTGAGCCCCGGCCAACTGATCGAGCAGGTCATCGATGCGTGGCATTGGGTACGCATCGGCGACTGTGACAGCATTGAGCCCCCTGTAGTCCACGCAGAACCGAGTGGTTCGGTCCTTCTTAGGGACGAGGACTACAGGCGAGGCCCAAGCGCTGTTGGATGCCTGGATCACCCCCAGCTTCAGCATCTCGTCAATCTCCTGGCGCATGTGTTGCTGCACCTCCAGGGAGACCCGATATGCTGAACGCCGGATCGGGGGATGATCCCCAGTGTCCACGTGATGGACAGCCAAGTTAGTCCTTCCAGGCTGGTTGGTAAACAACCCCCGGAAGGGGTGTAGGGTGGCCCACAGCTGGGACCGTTGGTCCTCCAAGAGCTGGTGGCCAACCTCCACATCCTCAATGGATCCGCCTGCCCTAACCTGGGCTAGCATATCCAAGAGGGTTTCCGCTTCTCCCTCCTCGGGCAGGTTGCACACGGGGAGCGCACATGCCTCCCGCTCATGATGTGCCTTCATCATGTTCACATGGAAGGGCTTCCGCCTTCCACGGGCAGGGTCCAGGGTGACCAGGTACGTCACAGGGTTGAGCTGCTGGTACACGAGGTATGGGCCTTCCCAGGCTGCCTGAAGCTTGTCCTGTGGTACGGGGACCAGTACCCACACCTTTTGACCCACTTGGTAGGTCCTCTCACAAGCGTTCTGGTCGTACCAACGCTTCTGATCGGCCTGGGCTTGAGCCATATTGTCGTGTACCAGTTGCGTCAAGGCCTGCATTTTGTCCCGGAAGCGCATGACATACTCGATAACCGACACTCCAGGGGTGGCCAAATCCCCTTCCCAAGCCTCTTTCACCAGAGCCAGGGGGCCCCGCACACGTCGCCCGTACAGGAGCTCAAATGGTGAGAATCCTGTTGAGGCCTGTGGAACCTCCCGGTAAGCAAATAACAGGTGTGGGAGATACCGCTCCCAGTCACGCCCATGGGAGTCGACCAACATCTTAAGCATCTGCTTTAAGGTGCCATTAAACCGCTCGCACAGGCCATTAGTCTGTGGATGGTACGGGCTGGCCACCAGATGTCGCACCTGGACTTGCTTACAGAGGGCCTCCATCAGCTGGGACATGAATTGGGTCCCCCGGTCAGTGAGCATTTCCTGGGGAAAACCCACTCGGGAGAAAATCTCCAGCAATGCGGTGGCCACCTTGTCAGCCCGAATGGACGACAAGGCCACTGCTTCTGGGTACCGGGTGGCATAGTCCACTACCGTCAGTATGAAGCGTTTCCCGGAGCTGCTGGGGATGGCCAGCGGGCCGACCAGATCCACAGCCACCCTCCTGAAAGGCTCATCGATGATTGGCAGAGATACTAGTGGGGCTTTGGGGTGTGGCCCCGCCTTCCCCACTCTCTGACAGGTTTCACACGAACGGCAGTAGGCAGCCACATCGGCCCCCATTTTTGGCCAGTAGAAATGCTGGTTTAACCTGGCCTTGGTCTTAGCGATCCCTAGGTGTCCGGCCATCGGAATCTCATGTGCGATCCGCAACAACTCCGTCCGGAACGGATAGGGTACCACCAACTGTCGGTCCCTGGGCCACGCCTCCGGTGAACCCTGCTGGACCGTGGCCCGGTACAGCCGTCCTTGGTCCCAGACCACTCGCTCCGGGTCCGAGTCCGAGGGAGGCTGTGCCGCCTGCTCCTTAAGAGCTTTCAGGCTGTCGTCAGCTTCTAACGCTGCCTGAAACCCCTGACTAGATGTGGCCAGAATCGACGAGACTGTCACATCTTCGGTCAGTACCCCGGGACCTGTGTCCTGGCCTCCACCTGACTCGGCTGCCACTTGGTCAGAAGGGGAAGAGCTATCGGACCTCTGGGAGGCCCCTTGGCTTCCAGCACTCCCACTGCGGGTGACAGCGGCCACAGCCGCTGCGACCGTGGGTCGTGCCTGCTCCTCCTCCGTTCCTGACCAAGTCGCCGGTTCAGGCAGACCTACCTGGCTTCCTGACACCCCGGTTGTGGGGGAACCATGCACCGAGATCTTACCTGGGAGCACTTCCGCTCCTGGACCGGCCCCAATCTCACCTGCCTGTTCCCCTCCTGCAGCAACAGAACCCCGCTGTGAAATCTCTGGGGACCCCACATTTGCTGTGGTAGCCCCCACCCCACACACTGGTCCCCCCCCTGCAGCACCCTGCTCTCTGCTTATCCCTGCAGGGGGCAACAGATCCCAGCTCACAGGCTGGTTACTTGTAGAGGCATTGTCACACCTTTCTCTGACCCCCTCCCCTGTCACAGCTGCAGCTGTGTGTGTGTCTATGGTGTCTGTGCAAGCAGAAATATCAGAGTTCACTCCCTCCTCCCTTACATCATTCATAGATAACACATTAACATTGTCAGGAGTCATGTCAGTACTGGCTGAAGGTTCAGCCCTTGGGGGGGGGGCCCAAACTGGGAGGTTATCTGCCCCAAATCTGTCCCAAGTAGCACGTTTGCAGGGATCCGATCAGTTACCCCCACCTCTCTCACCCCTCGCCCTGCGCCCCAGTCCACATAAATGTCAGCAACAGGCAGCGCCGGGTCAATGCCTCCAATCCCGGAGACAGCGAGGGTTTTTCCAGGGATCAAGTCTTGGGGGGACACCATCTCAGGCCGCACCAGAGTCACCTCCGAGGCGCTGTCTCGCAGTCCTATGGTCACAGACCGGCCGACGGTGACAGGTTGGAAGCTGTCCAGGGACCTACCACCACCCCCACCCACACAATACACCTTGGGCGGCCCTTGGGACGGGGACGGAGCCGGGGCCTTGGGACGCTGAGGGCACATGGCCTTGAAGTGTCCAGGTAGGTTGCACTGGTGGCACCGTCTTGGCTCTGCCACGGGCCTGGAGAGGGGAGTTGAGGGGGACACCCCCTGCAGTCTAGGGGCAGGTGGGGCAGTCGCAGAGTTCATCTTACCCCCTCTCCAGGTGCTGCTGGTGGCTGCTCTCCTGGCCTCAGGAGCCCGATTGTTGGTGTAGTCATCGGCCAGGGCAGCTGTAGCCGTGGACCCCTTTGGCTTCTGGTCTCGGATGAACTGGCGGAGATCCTCAGGGCAGTTCCACAAGAGTTGCTCCGTGATGAACAAGTCCAGGATCTCCGGTCCGGTGGAAAGCTGCAGGCCTTGGGTCCAGTGGTCGGCAGCTCGGGCAAGTGCCCGCCGGTGGTCAGCCCAGGAGTCCTTTGGTCCCTTTTGCAGGGTCCGGAACTTCTTGCGGTAGGACTCTGGAGTGAGGTTGTACTGTTGGATCAGGGCCCGCTTGATGGTGTCGTAGCCCTGATCTGCCTCAGCAGGCAAGTCCCCAAGGATTTCCAGGGCCTTACCCCTTAAACGGGGGGTCAGGTATTTGGCCCACTGGTCCTTGTCCAGATGGTGCTGCAAGCAAGTCCGTTCAAAAGCAGTCAGGAAAGAGTCCAAGTCTCCATCCTTCTCCAGCACTGGGAAGTCCTCAACACGGACCTTTGGAAGTTTGGTGTTTTGAAGGTCACATGTGGCTGATGAGGGCCGGAGCTGAGCTAGCTGCAGCTGGTAGTCACGGTCTGCCTGTCGCTCTCGCTCTTCACGCGCTGCTTGCCGTTCCGCAGCCTCAGCGTCACGCGCTGCTTGCCGCTCCGCAGCCTCAGCGTCACGCGCTGCCTGTCGCCCACGCTCGGCCATGAGTATCTCGTAGGTATCCCGGTCTCCAGCCATAAGCCTGGCCAAGGCAGCTTGAAGGAGGGCCTCTGCACCTCTCAGGCCGGAGGGATTGGCAAGTGGTGATCTGCGGCACGCTGCAGAGCCAGGTGATTCACTGTCCATTGCAGAGCGGAGGGCTGGCATCTGGCTCGTTGAGGACCCTTGGGTGAGCTGCTCCTCATCTTGTCCATAATTGCCAGGTTGTGCGCTGTCCTCTGCAGAACGGTTTTCTGGCGTCGAGCTCCTGGAGGACTCGTGGGCAACCTCCTCATTACTGTCCACAGCACCGTCCTCCCTCTCTTCGGCTCCTGCTTTAGCATTGGCCAGTTGCCTAGCTCTGCTCCTGGTGCCATCAGCCATTCTTGCAGACTTTTGGTCACTGACACAGAACTGACACCTGATGCCTCCACACACCTTACAGTATCTGCACTCTGACACTCTAGTGTTGAGCTGGTCTGAAGACCCCAGCAGCCACAGCTGCTGCAGGCAGTCTTTAGTGTCTGGGAGTATGGGTCTCACACTCACACACACTATTATGTCGATCCCACCGCTATGCCCCCAATATGTCAAGAACCACCGGGGGGGTCACTCAGAAATCCCCCGCGCTGGCTACCAGTACGTCACAATCGGGGGGTAACAAGTGGGTGTCACCCCTCCTTTATACCTCCCGACCGACAGACAGAGCACGTGACGCGCTCTCTAGCGCCCCTCTTATAGTCAGGCCAATTATGGAATTGCCCGACAATAAGCAAGGAGGCCGCTATACTACTTATGCCGATTATTGAAGGGTCCCCGGTGAGAGTAGGGTATATATTCCCCCGACCTCCGCGGGCGGAATATATAAAACCTCCCCGAATCTCACTGGCCTCCCCACAATAATCCTTGGCACAACTCGCTGCCACCAACCTCTTCACGGTAACTATTAGCCGAACACACAGACGTGGGATTCAAGATCGAGATAACAGAACAGCCCAAGATTAATTATATAATTTAATCAGCCTAAAGCACACTAGAAACTACAATATATACAATAGGGAATCTACAGAATATACATAGGTCAGAGTACAGTTACAGATAAAGCATGGTTTATAAACAGGTATGCAATTCAATCAGTTACCTTGTGCGTCTGGCCACAGGGGGGCGCTGTAGACCAGGTTTCCAGGAACTCCCACAGATGTTTCCTACACGTGACCCCCAGCGAAAGAACACTGGAAAATGGCCGAAGTAGGGTTATCAACCTGGGCAAATCCAGGTCCCCTCCTACCTTCGTGACCTCAGAGGGAGCACTGCTCCACCCCTGGCTGGAGTTATGGACAAAATCCACAACATGGAATATGGCCATAACTTGGCCTGGGAGCGTCGTAGGCGGACGCCAATGCTCTCATTGTGACAGTTATGAATTTAGCTACAGAATGAGAGGACTCGTGACTTGTCTACTAGTTCCACATTGGCTGATATCACGCCTGGGGTATTTCCCAAGCTCCCGCTCCCATAAAAAAGGGTGTGCCAGCATCGTCCGCATGCGGAGACACCATTTTTATGGTTGCCATATTTATCGGAAATATGGCTTGCGAGATATGAACCATTTTTTACTGGAGTCGTTCTGTCTGGATACTTCCAAGCTTGCTAATGAGATAGCAGCTCCTACCACAGGGTCACGGCAGGGAGTCATCCTGTGTCCATTGTTCCCACATCATCTCATCTCCATATCACAGGAGATGGCCATGGAGGTGTAACACCTTCACAGATGCTGGACATTGAGAACAAGAAGGGAGGGGGGCACTGCCAGGGAGTGATGAGCGATTATGACTGGAAGTCATAATTCATCATCATATCCCGGGATTTGCCTCACAACCCCCAAAAAGGTTAACATGCCACCAGGAATGAAAAAAACCTACGAACGTGCGTTTTCACGTTGGCACATTTCACCGCTTCATCAGGGAAGGCATAGTCTACCCCCCCCCCCCCCCCCATCTGTGAAGGACCTTTAAATCACCGGTCATGTGACTGCGATGGTCATCATTCCAGGGCCTGTTCATAACAGATCAGCCAATCGTGGCTGCTGGATTGGCACACACGCACCGCGCAGTCACCGCCCCATGCACCACCTCCAGCCATCAAGGAGAGCGGTGAGAGATCTGCCCGCCACGGGAAACCTTGGGAACCGGACGTTCTTACCTTCCCTTACAAAAATGTCCAAATTATATTCCCCATATGTGTTTGCAGCCAGATCACCTTGTATGGGGGCACTATTTATTCCCCTTTTGCTCATTTTTTTCCTGGTATTTATATGTATGTGATCTGTAATGCTTTCTAGGTCATTTTTCAATATATAAATGGTCTATGGAAATAAAGTTTATGTTTTAAATCCAGATTTGACCTGGGAACTCCATAATTCCTGGTTGTAAATGTAGCCTTTTGGAGTGGTCTACAATGATTCTAGATATCCTTTTGTAGGAACTGTGGAAATGTTTGCATTATTAAATCCGTATAGCGTATCTGTCTTATCCCAAACAACTAATGGAAGCATCAACAATAATCATGATAGAAAAGACGTCAGCAGGAGGCCAAAGTGACAACAAGGAAAGGAGAAGACTCAGCCAAGTTATAGGAAGCCAAGTCCCCAGGTCCAGACGATTTACACCCCAGAGTCCTGAAAGAGGAAATAATAGCACCGCTGCCACAATCTGCAATAAGTCATGGGAAACCGGAGAGGTCCCTGTAGATGGGAGCCACATTTGCCATTTTCCAATCTACAAAAAAGGAGGAGCCAGAGAATTACAGGCCAGTAACCCTGACCTCCATAGCAGGAAAGGAGGATCCAGGGAATTACAGGCCAGTAAGCCTGACCTCCATAGCAGGAAAAAGGAGGATCCAGGGAATTACAGGCCAGTAACCCTGACCTCCATAGCAGGAAAGGAGGATCCAGGGAATTACAGGCCAGTAAGCCTGACCTCCATAGCAGGAAAAAGGTGGATCCAGGGGATTACAGGCCAGTAACCCTGACCTCCATAGCAGGAAAGGAGGATCCAGGGAATTACAGGCCAGTAAGCCTGACCTCCATAGCAGGAAAAAGGTGGATCCAGGGGATTACAGGCCAGTAACCCTGACCTCCATAGCAGGAAAAAGGAGGATCCAGGGAATTACAGGCCAGTAAACCTGACCTCCATAGCAGGAAAAAGGAGGATCCAGGGAATTACAGGCCAGTAAGCCTGACCTCCATAGCAGGAAAAAGGAGGCTCCAGGGAATTACAGGCCAGTAAGCCTGACCTCCATAGCAGGAAAAAGGAGGATCCAGGGAATTACAGGCCAGTAACCCTGACCTCCATAGCAGGAAAAGGTGGCTCCAGGGAATTACAGGCCAGTAAGCCTGACCTCCATAGCAGGAAGGAGGATCCAGGGAATTACAGGCCAGTAAGCCTGACCTCTATTTCAGGAAAAAAGAGGATCCAGGGAATTACAGGCCAGTAAGCCCGACCTATTGCAGGAAAAATCTTCAAGCAAATTGTCAAAGAGCATTTACTTTAGGTACCTGGAATGGCTTTATGGCCAATAAAGCTCAGACCATCCGGATTTCCTTCTACAAAAAGTCCCTGAATGGTTGCAACAGGGGAATGCTGTGGATTTAGTATATATAACAGGGGAATGCTGGGGATATAGTATATACCTGGACGTCAGTAAGGCATTTGATATATTATCACATGACATACTCATTGAAAAAATGAGACAAAATATCATCAAGATAGATTCACAACTGACAGTTATTGGGCACAATGAATGTCTAGCCATTAAACTGGAGGAAAGTCAAAAGTGAGGGTCGCAAGGCTCTGTCCTGTGCCCAGTGATGTGTAATATCAGCAAGGCCCCGTCCTGTGCCAGTGCTGTGTAATATCGGCAAGGTTCTGTCCTGGGCCCAGTGCTGTGTAATATCCACAAGGCTCTGTCCTGGTCCCAGTGCTGTGTAATATCCACAAGGCTCTGTCCTGGGCCCAGCACTGTGTAACATCTGTAGAAATTATTTGGACAATGGAATTACGTATTGTGGAACTCAAAATTTGAAGAGGATACTAAGATAGGAGGAGAAGTCAACACTAGAGGAAAGACCCGATTCAAAAGGATCTAGACACTCGAACAATGGGCTGAGGAGAACAGAATGGTGTTCACCATGGACAAATGCAATGTCATACATCTGGGGAAAAGAAATTTAAAAAGCAGATGATATAGTATAGGAGGAATAGATCTAAGCGATAGCACCAGGGAAAAAAGGACTAGGGCATAACAGTGGATTCCAGATTTAACATGAGCCAACAATGTGGAGCTGCAGCTAAAAAGGCCAACAAAATTCTGGGATGTAACAAGACAAGCATTCAATCTAGATCAAGAGAGGCCATTATTCCCCTATACTATGCCCTGGTCAGACCCCACCTGGAATACTGGGTACATTTTGGGAATTCTTTTATAGTCTGGTGAGAATATAGAGTTTACAAGTACAAAATGTGTTAGTTTGAATTCCTGAACGGTGGAATCTTATTTTGTTTCGCATAGGAATCATGCATAAATGTAGGCATTTATAGAATAGTGGCCAATAGCAGAGCGCATAAATGCATAATAATGTAGACACTCCCCGTATACACCGAGCTTAGAACCATTGAGAGGGGCCTGGCTATGTTCAAAGTTCTCAACCCATCCCCTTTAAACTTTTTTTTTCTTTTTTAGGGGGGGGGTTGATTCTAGCATAAACACCATAAACATCTCAAACAATTGAATAAGTATAAAATAGTATATTAGTTTATTTAGGTATCCAATAAATGCAAGCCAGAAATAAATAAGCGAAAATCTAGAAGAATTGGTAAATAGAAAGACGTAACTGCCCACATAAAACAATTGGCATTTTAGAAGTCCTGTAGCATTGTATTTTAAAATAGAATAGAGGCAGGTAAATACATATCTTTGTACCGTGTTAGCTAATTTAAAACATTTTAAAAGACTCACCCTAGTGATGTCGGAGGGTGTCTTATCCATTTGTAAAAGGAAAAAAAAAATATAATGCATCCAGTGGAGATGTGTATTGTGGAGAATAGAAGTTTCAAGGCTATGTTTTCTTTAAAACAGAAGATTACTTTTTTCCTCCTTTCACTCTGGCTTCTGCTAAAAGGAAAGGATGGAATGTGGCTGCTCCCAAATGGTGAAGCAAGCTTTGTTAAACCCTAAGCTGCTTCACACACAACAATATCGCTAGCGATCTCGTTAACGATGTGACATGCCAGATCGTAGATACGATTTGCAGAGATCGCACAGATGCCGTTTTTGTAGCGCCGGTCACAAAACGTGCGATCTCGGCAAATCGTATCTACGATCTGGCGTGTAATATAGCTAACGAGATCGCTAGCAATATCGTTGTGTGTAAAGCAGCCTTTATTCAGGATTTCACAAAAGATCATCAATAGTATCCTGCTAATACCTGAATAATTAAATTAACTTTGCAGGGAAAATTAGATTTTTTGAAATATGCAAATTAGTTTGTTTTTAGGTTTATATTTTTATTTTGTGTTTCTGCATACAGATTGCCAGTATTTTATTAATTGGTTTTCCTTTCTTTTATAGCTACAGTATATACGAACCGTGTTGTCTATCGTAAGGTTTCAAAATTCCCCAGCAGTGTATGGGTTCTATCCATTCTTTATTTTTAATTGAGTGTTACAGTAATTTTATTGTCTGCAGTTTTATTTTTCTTTTAGAGTAATAGTATAAAATTGTGAATTTTGCTAAATTGGTACACAAAAACAAGAAAAAAGGGGGGAGAAGTCATCTATTATATTTTCTCCAAAATATGAGGGCGCAGCAGACGTATTAGATGGGCTTTGAAGTTGGCCTTTCCTTTGCAACAGTTATATTTACTGGACTACTATGAAACATGTCTGTTATAAGAATGATCTAATGTATATTTTTAGTTTTTTGTTTTTATAGATGGAACAAGATACTAGTCAATTCTACACTGGATATGCTACAGTTTACACAACATGAGGTAATCTAAATTTGAACCACTCCCTCCCCTCCTATTGGTACAGGAGGCAGTGACTTATTAATGCCCTCTCTAGATGGGTAGAACAGAAGTAGGTAAGATGGTCAAACGTGCATGTAGGCTGTAGATCTTTCCTGTTGTCAAATGAGCTAGGTATGCTGAAGATAAAGTCTAGATCTGAGTTTATGGAATCTGATGGAGATCCCGTCACAGGTGCAGCGGACCAAGAAGCAGTGAACGGGCCTAGAGTTGAGTCCTTTACCAATGCAGACGGACCATACCTCGGTGGCACCTGTCACATCAGTGACTTTTCACTCCTTGTGTTCTTAAATCCCTACAGGAACAAGTGAATCAACAAGGAATTGTGTGTGAGACGCAGGGAGCCCAGTTGACTGAGGAAGGCCTGTGGATAAATGGCGGTAAGCTTTCTCTGCCATGAGATCTCTTCTCATTGATGGCCCAAGTAACCTATGGACTAACATCTGTGAAAGACAGTCATCAGTGTGTGTGCTTTGGTGACACCAGTGTTCAATACCCAGGTGGGTAGACTCACCCAGTCTCGTAAGACATGTGCCTGAAACAGTGAGGAAAACTGTAAAGAGTCCGCAGAAACACACCCTGCATCTGCTCTACCCATTTCAGAGACTGCAGATTGATTATAGATGTATATCATGAGCACGTTGTATGCAAGTTTGTGCGTGTTGTGTAGATTTCTTTCCAGGTTTGGTCAGAGGCATTCCAGTGCAGAAAACGTTATTGCTGAAAAACACATGATGGAGGTGGTATGTAAAAAAATGGGTTTACAGAAGTAAAAAAAGGTGTATATTTTATAGAAAGTTTATGGAAACTGGCAAGTCGTGAACCAAATATATGTTTTGTTTTCTTTTCCTAACAGGTCTCTATGTAAGATATTTTTGGTTTAGCACAGGCATGCACAATTTTTATACGATTAACTAAATAGTGTAATAAACAGGTGTATTTTCTAATTCCAGATCATAAATCAGAGCTAGTAGTATATGGTTTTCGCTTCGCTACGTGTGACACCGCAGGAACGAGGAACCTCACCTTACCTGCATCCCGCCAGCAATGAGGAAGGAAGGAGGTGGTCGGGATGTTTGTGTGTGTGTGTGTGATGTATAAATGTCTGTAAGTCTTCTAGTTCAGCAGCTTCCTCTGATGGGGAAAGCAGACCCCACATTCTCCCCGATCACCGAGAGCACCCGCCTCTCCTGCCCCACACGGATCTATGTGATTGGCCCTGAGCAGGAGGGGAAGCTACTGGGACCTAACTGAGGCTGCACCAGGTGGAGGACCTTTCAGGGGATGTGTATGTGGCTGTGTGTGCAAGGTGTAGTGATGTGAAGTGTGTGCGTGTAGCAGAGCTGTGTGCTTCTAATACACTGCAAAGAGACTAATAGCTTTACCTCCAGATTCTAAATACATTATAATTAGTGCCAACTGATGAGTGAGCGCTACCATGCTCGGGGGCTCTGTACTGGTAACTAGTGATGAGCGGGCACTTCCATGCAAAGGTGCTCAGCACTCGCATCTAGTGAAGAGCAGCCACTACCATGCTCGGGTGCTCAGTACTCGTAACTAGTGATGAGCGGGCACTACCATGCTCAGGTGATCAGTACTGGTAACTAGTGAAGAGCGGCCACTACCATACTCTGGTGCTCCGTACTCTTAATGAGCAGTTAATGTGGAGATGGGCACAACTTAAGCACAGAGTATAATCAATGTCAATGGGGGAGCATTTTTTCCAGGAAATCTGGAAAAAAAAACAAACGCTCAAGTCCCCTATTGTCTTCTATTATGTAGATCGGATGAGAGAAACCCTGTTAAGAGAGCCCCCTATGTGGAAGGAAGGAGGTGGGCGGGATGTTTACATCCCGCTCATCTCCGCCCCTCCTCTCCTATTGGCCGCCTGCCGTGTGACGTCGCAGTGACACCGCACGGCCCGCCCCTTTAATAAGGAGGCGGTTCGCCGGCCAGAGTGACGTCGCATGGCAGGCGAGTGTATGTGAAGCAGCCGTAGCGATAATATTCGCTACGGCAGCTATCAATGATATCGCAGCTGCGACGGGGACTATCGAGCTCGGCATCACAGCATCGGCTTGCGATGTCGTAGTGTGCAAGTACCCCTTAGTCCGTTATATTCTTCTTTCTTGAAGTGCACACATGACATTATAATTTGAACACGGCAGTCAGACTTTAAGAGACCCGTTGTAGTCTCACCTCAACAGGGGCACAGGTCTAGCTTCAGTAAGAGGCACAAGGAGTTAGAGAGTTGAGGTTGTGGGGACAGAGCGTGAAGAGGGAGAAGTCTGGAGTGTGAGGACATTATGTCCTTTGCAGTACTTGGGTCAGACCGGCCCGCTGCTGGCAGATTCACCAGGACATCTGGGGCAAGAAGGCTAGAGTATGGTGGCCCAGGATAGGCACCTCACTCTGGATGAGGTAGTACGGACATGGGGCTACTGGATGTGAGAAGGATGGGACCCTGGAGGTACTGGGAACCCTGGGAACTGAAGAAAGCTGTCTGAGGAAGAAGAAAGAACAGCCTTGAAGAATAGTGCAAGTAGAAATAGTACCGTAGACGTGTGTATGGCTGCCGTAACATGTGACCAGTGGAGGAGGCAGTTTTAGAGTAAGAATTCTGCTTTTTTAAAGCAACGTGTTGGTCACCCATTTGTCTGGACTCGGAGGGCATCAGAGTATTGCCACCAGCAAGTAAGAGCCACGCAGCTGACACTATCAAGGACACAGACTAACAGGCCAGAGGGTTATACAGCTTCCAGCCTGACCACCACCAGAGTGTCCTCTGTTACATGCACGCGTTGGTGCCCACTCAACACTACTAATGACCCCTCTACTTTACACCACCACAAACATGGTGGTAGAATTTTTATCTACGGTTTTTATACAAGAAAATGCCATGGCAGATGACATGACCAGTGATGCCATAAATTCACCCTTGAATATTACCTGCTTAACCCAGCAGGAAGTACGCCGCCGCCTCGAAATCACTAAGGTTGACAAATCTCCGGGCCCGGATGGCTACACCCCAGAGTACTACAGGAATTGAGTTCTGTGATAGATAGACCATTATTTTTAATCTTCTCAGATTCCTTAATAACAGGGTCAGTACCGCAGGACTGGCGCATAGCAAATGTGGTGCCAATATTCAAAAAGGGGACAAAAACTGAGCCGGGAAATTATAGGCCGGTAAGTTTAACCTCTACGGTTGGTAAAATCCTTGAGGGTTTCTTGAGAGATGCTATACTGGAGTATCTCAAGAAAAACAACCTTATGACAGAGTATCAGCATGGGTTTATGAGGGATCGATCCTGTCAAACTGATCAGCTTCTATGAAGAGGTAAGTTCAAGTCTGGACCAGGGAAATGCAGTGGATGTTGTGTATATGGACTTTTCAAAAGCTTTTGATACGGTGCCACACAAAAGGTTGGTACATAAAATGAGAATAATGGGGATAGGGGAAAATATGTGTAACTGGGTTAAAAACTGGCTCAGTGATAGGAAACAAAGGGTGGTTATTAATGGTACGTACTCGGACTGGGTCTCAGTTCATAGTGGGGTACCACAGGGGTCAGTATTGGGCCCGCTTCTTTTCAACATATTTATAAATGACCTTGTTGGGGGCATGCGGAGTAGAATTTCAATATTTGCAGATGATACTAAACTCTGCAGGGTAATCAATACAGAGGAGGATAATTTTATATTACAGGGAGATTTATGTAAATTGGAGGATTGGGCTGAGAAGTGGCAATTGAAGTGTAATGTAGATAAATGTAAGGTCATGCACTTGGGTAGAGGAAATAACATTTATGATTATGTACTTAATTGTAGAACACTGGGTAAAACAGACACAGAAAAAGACTTGGGTGTATGGGTGGATGGTAAACTTCACTTTAGTGGACAGTGTCAGGCAGCTGCTGCCAGGGCTAATAAAATAATGGGATGTATTAAAAGAGGTAGAAGTGTTCATGAAAAAAATATAGTTCTACCTCTGTACAAGTCACTAGTGCGACCGCACTTATATACTGTGTACAATTCTGGTCACCGATATATAAGAAGGACATAGCTGAACTGGAGAGGGTGCAGAGAAGAGCCACCAAGATTATTAGAGGAATGGGGGGGCTGCAATACCAAGACAGGAAAAACGAAGGCTTAGGGGGGATCTAATCACAATGTATAAATATATGAGGGGACAGTACAGAGACCTTTCCAAAGATCTTTTTACACCTAGGCCTGCGACTGGAACACGGGGGCATCCGCTACGTCTTGAGGAAAGAAGGTTTAATCATAATCACAGACGAGGATTCTTTACTGTACGAGCAGTGAGACTATGGAACTCTCTGCCGCATGATGTTGTAATGAGTGATTCACTACTAACATTTAAACAGAGCCTGGACGCCTTTCCTGAAAAATGTAATATTACCAGTTATGTATATTAGATTTTATGACAGGGTATTGATCTAGGGAACTAGTCTGATTGCCGGATGTGAACGAAGGAAGGAAATTTTTTCCCCATTGGAACTGGTTTGTCACATTGGGGTTTTTTTTTTTTTGGTTTTTTTTTTGCCTTCCTCTGGATCAACATGTTAGGCTACGGGTTGAACTAGATGGACTTAGAGTCTCCCTTCAACCTTAAAAACTATGATACTATGATACTATGATACTATGAAACATGACTAGGAAAAGTGTTTTTCTGCCTTCAAAATCTAGGGTGCATCTTATGGTATAGACCATCTTTTACTGTATTCTTTTGGCTATTAAGCTTCACAGATCTCAGGTTCAGAGTTTCTAAGCCACAAACGTGTTCTAAACTCCACTACACGTCACCTCTCCATCGCCTCCCAGATCATCTTCCCATCATCTCTGTAGTAGTAATTGGGAATGGCCTCCAGTCCTCGGGCCGCGATGTCGTCAGGCAGGCAGAGGTCGCTGTATGTCACCTCCTGCATGCCCTTTTGCATTAAATGTTCAATTCCCCCTTTATCAACAGACATGACCTAAGTGAGGGAGAGAAAAAAAAAAAAAAAAACAGGTTAACGGGCGACCTGACAACATTCCGATCACTCATATCTTATTTCCCATGCAGACAGCCATGGCATCTAAATACAATGGTCTTACTTGATCAAAGACCCCACTAAGACCGACGAGTTCACATCTCGTGAAGGCATTCGTGGCCAGAGTGTAGCGAAGATGAGGGCAAAGAAGCTGTAAAAAAAAAAAAAAAAAAATGAGAATGAGGAATGAGAGTTTCTTCGTGGAGCACAGATTGTAGATTTAGAGAAAACTAGACAAGAAGCCATCATTGAGCAGTGGATGCATTCATCACCATGAGAGGAGATTTCCATCGGTTAGGGGTACTTCTCACATAGCGCAATTGCTGCTGAGTCACAGGTTTTGTGATGTACCAGTGACCTCATCAGCGATCTCGCTGTGTGTGACACTAAGCAGCGACCTGGCCCCTGCTGTGAAATCGCTGATCATTACACACTGTTCTGGTTCATGTTTTGCTAGTTGGTCTCCCGCTGTGCAACACGCATCGGTGTATTTGACGGCGGGAGACCAACGAGCACCGACTGTAAGCAGCGTACGCTGGTAACCAGGGTAAATATCAGGTAACTAAGCAAAGCGCTTTGCTTAGTAACCCAATGTGTACCCTAGCTACGTATACAGGGAGCCAGCGCTGGCAGCCTATAAGCAGCGTACGCTGGTAACCAGGGTAAATATCAGGTAACTAAGCAAAGCGCTTTGCTTAGTAACCCAATGTGTACCCTAGCTACGTATACAGGGAGCCAGCGCTGGCAGCCTATAAGCAGTGTACGCTGGTGACCATATATCGGGTAACCAAGCAAAGCTCTTTGCTTAGTTACCCGATATATACCCTGGTTACTAAGTGCAGCATCGTTACAAGAGTCGCTGGTGGCTGGTCACTGGTGAGATCTGTCTGACAGCTCACCAGCGACCATGTAGCGACACACCAACGATCCCCTGCCAGGTCAGATCGCTGGTGGGATTGTCGGTGCGTTGCTAAGTGAGACGGTACCCTTAGAGTGTATGGACAGATCAGAGACTCCACACACCAGTCATGCCTGACAACCAGCCACCTTCTAGAGAAGACTGCAGATTTGGCCTTTGATGGGTCCAACACTTATGAGTTAGACACTGCTCATCTCTACTACATGTCCATATCCCAGAATTGCTCAGGATCCAACCATGGATGGTCGCCTCTCACCTTGTACACTGGATGGTTACGAGTCAGATGCCGGTGAGTAGCCATGTCAAACATTTCAGCAAAGAGATGGGTGTGGAGCAGATGATAGACCGTCTGGTGAATCTGGAAGTCAGCACTGCGTACCCACATTTTGGCTAAGGTCCAGTCCCACTCATTGTCACTGGGCAAGAAGATCGGTGTCCGTTTTCCTGGAGTCTGACCCAACTGTAATGACAGATGGACCATGTGACAACATGGACTCTCAGTGCTTCGCATGGGTTAACTTTCTTAAAATTCAGCCAGACATGAAGACAGTTGGTTTATAGACGGGGAATAATCCCTCATTGTTCTACAAAACTCTTGGGAGTTTAGTATTAAAGTTTTTGTTGACTCATGTAATTGTTTTGGCTACTGAAGGCCAGACACCCATTGTATTATGTTGCGTTTGCTGGATGCGATGTAACTTAGCTGTCTCTCTCTCGTCTCTGCCATTGACCATTATTACTGGGATACTCTGTACATGGCTTGAAATCTAGCCAATAAGAGCCCAGTCTTATCCACCAATCATGAAGACGCCAAATGGTCTGAATGAAGAGCTCGGGGGTATAAGAAGGACTGTCCATTGCTCAGAGAGACTCTTGCTACATGATACCAATCTAGGACCTGCAGATCCAATTGGCAAGCCATAACCAAACCTGGATTCTAACACTACATAGACTTCAGCATTGAATGCAAGGATTCGGCTGAGATATCAAGGACTACCTAAGGAAGGAATCCAGCTCGGGACAATCCAGTCACCTGACTACAGACTTTGCAGACCTCAGACAGCTTCCTAGATCTGGCATTATTCCATTCTCGGTGGGTGCCCGCTTAAAGCGGGGTGCTGCTGGATTGGAGTAAGTAGCCCTGGAAGCTCTGAGGCACCGACATTCTAAATCCCTGGTGAGCCAGCGGAAGGGTGAGACTCTGTGGCCTGTTACATTTGTGTGTTTTGCTGGTTATGTGCTATGTGCCGTTAATTGGTTTGGGGATCCAATAAAGTCTTAATATTGTGATTCCCTCACCCAGTGTTGTCTGAGTAGTGTTCCGCCCACGGTTAAGGAGGTCGGGCGTTCAGTTGTGATGAGCCCTGGGTCATGCTGTCTTTCTAAAGGTGGCTGGATCAGAGCACCCACTGACCCCCGTGTCTCCACAGGAGAGCACCCACTGACCCCCGTGTCTCCACAGGAGAGCACCCACTGACCCCAGTGTCTCCACAGGAAAGCACCCACTGACCCCAGTGTCTCCACAGACCACATTTAGAAAACCCTCAAAATGGCCAAGATTATTGAATCTATAGACTGTCTAGTAATTATATCCATCTTATATAATGCAGTGAACAGACACCAGAGTGCACCATGGGGATAGGATAGGCTTTATCTAGATGGCCTCCAAGTGACATTGTGTGTTGTACTTCACAGCTGCTCTTACTATTCTGCAGTCAGAATACATGGATTACATCCAGCTGCCACAGCAGATTGTTGGATGTGCCAAAATGTGACCTGAGTGGTTCTCAATGTAGTGGACAACTCCTGTAGATTGAGCACTATGTATTGGGAAAGGGTGGGGGAGGGATGGTTCTTCTGTATCGTGGCAGTACTACCGGGTATCAGGTCTACAGGATGAGCCAATGGAGGTCAGGAGAGCTGTGTCAAAACCAGGAAATACAGAAGTAGGCAAAGTGGTCAGGCAGTAGAATAGTCAAAAAACAAATGCTGGGGTCAAAACAGGATAACAAAATGACTGAATAAAGAAAGCACAGCTAGGCAGAAGCCCAAGGTCCACCTGACAGCCATGGAAAGGTAGGAGAGGGTTTAACCAACAAGAAGGGAAAGAGAAGCTTCAACTGGATGAACAGGACAACTGTAAACCTTACATAGGGATTTATGGAACACATTCATTATCCTAAGAGCAGGCTGTAGTTTAAGATCAAATGACTACAGGATTAATGATCTCGGTGACTTCCTATGGATCAAAGAATCTCAGACCCAACTTAGCACAAGGGACCTTGATATTTTTTGTGGATAGCCAAACCTTGTCCCCAACATTAAAAACTGGTCCATCCTTGGCGTTTGTTAGCAGAAGAGGTCAGTGGAAACTGATGAGAGCACAGGAGCACCAAGCCTCAGACAATCTATGTTTCAACCCATCTCCAAGTTTGCTAGCCTCTGGAGTATCTAGCTCGGAAGACGAGAAACCAACAACGAAGGCGATACCCAAGGTTACAAAAGAATGGTGAAGTCTTAATAGAATCATGAAATGGATAGTAAATTCAGCTAATGGCAGAGATTTCCTCCAGGTCAGACTGATGGTCAGAGACAAAGCACCGGAGATACTGTTTGAGTGTTTGGTCTCCGGGTGCTGAGAAGAAATGGTCAGACAGAACGTACCAACCAAAGGACAATACAATCATTACAGAACACCTTCCAGAATCTGAATACAGAGTCCCCCTGTCGGAGATAATATTTTTCCAGAATGCCGTGAATCCACACAATTCGTAATTCACTTAAGGTTTGAGAATTTGACAAGCCAACCAGGGGAACAAAATTACTTACCATCTTCTGAGGAGGAATATTGCCATTTGGGTGGTTGTTGACAGGTTTATTAAAGTAATGAAATCCATAGAGGAGAGTTTATGGACCTTTGGAGGCGAGTAGTGACTGAAGAAGTCTAGAGCGGTTTGTCTTAGCTCGGGCACAAACTCCACATGTCATAACATTCTTTGCAATCCTTAATAGGCCACCAGACGTTCCTGGTTATTAAATCGGATAGTATTACTCCCATTATGACCCGAGAGAACTAAACCATGGGATTCTTTATTAGACTCTAGGACAAAACTGGGAAGGAATAAAAACCATTGGGTGGAGAACTGTCTGGCCAACTTTGGATTTAATTGAGAACTGTAGATCTAGAGAGACGAAACAATTCCTGCATCTAGAATAGAACCAGGTTCAGAGACTTCATTATGAAAGATGGGACAGATCGTCAGCATTAATGTTTCTGGTACCAGGTCTAAATGAATCTACAAAAATCAAACCTTGAGAAGAGTAAGGCCCACCTGGATTGTCGAGGGTTTAGTCTCTGTTGTCTACACAAGGTTTTTGTGGTCTTAACCGTCACTAGGTTTGGCTTCTTGAAGAAAGTTGTGCTATTCCTCAGAATTCCTTGTTCATGATTGCTGATTTAACTTTCAAGCAGAGGAAAAGTTTTGGTCAAAACTGGTCCTGCTCCTGTTTCAGAGGCATCTACCTCCACCAGGAGGACAGTCAAGGTCAGGCTGGACTAGAACCATCAGATCAAAACCATCTTCACTCTGGAAACCTGAGGCTGTTCAGGCCGTCTTAGTGAAGCGCATCTGCCCCCTTCTTAGTCAGATCAGCTAATTGTTTAACCCCCTGGGAAAAAAAGCTTTAATAAGATTGCGACAATAGTCAGCAAACCCAGGAAAGCATAAGGCCTTCAGATAATGGAGTTATACAAAGTCTTAAAAAATGGAATCTGTCACCAAACTTGTCTGAGAGCAGCATAATATAGGGGCAGAGAGCCAGATTGCTGCGATGTGTCACTTACTGGGCTGCACAGTGTAGTTGTGATAAAATCACTGATTAATCAGCAGGAGATTATCATTACAGGACTACTTGGCGTGCTGCAGTTAGTCCAGCATATTCATATATATCTGCTGGATCTGCAGCAGAAGAGACAGCACACAGCTCAGTGAGTAATACATCGCTGGAATCAGGCTCTGTCTCTTCATTATGCTGCTCTTAGACGTGGGAGCAAAAACCTGGACACAGATTCCATTTAAGTTTATGATAATAAATATAAGGTCTTAGACACCATCTTATCCACATTATAATTATATGAAATGGACGCCACATGCAGGGTATGAATGAGGAGTGAAAGCTCCCGGGTGATGACCTACCGCCCTCGGGAACGGAGAAAAGGGCGAGTCAATGGCCACAATATCCCTAGGGACAGAATTTCAGTAAGTGAAGATAGTTTTGTTTTGGCATCAAAAAATTGGCCGCGGAACCGCAAGCAAAGGCCGCAAGACACAAGGTATCAAGACAAGCAAACAAAGCAAGGTTTAGAAAAATCAGCGGGAAATACCTGTGCACCTCGGCGGTCATCCCCGAAACCACCTCAAGTGCTGGAGGTCTCATGGGCAGACACATTTGTTTTTATTGTAGGGAAACTGGACATCAAAGGCACAAACTTGTCACTTAACCCTTTCTGGTTGTTGTGACTGAAATCACCAAACTCTGCAGAGGCTCTTCTGGGGATGGGAGTTTGATGGGCCCCGATGCAAAATTTGGATCTGGGACCCCGCCTCCCCCATCCCCGTATGTTGGTCAGATGCATGTATACAGTTAGTGTTCTACATTCTATAAACCACAATTTAAATGCAAAAGAGGGTGGTAATCCGGGCGCTGCTTAGATCTAACCACACCAACCAGGAGGTTTGACACTAATTGCACAACGTGTTTCTGGGATGGGATGTTCCCTTCATCAGGTGCTAACTCGGCAGTGTTTAGACAGACAGACAGGGCTGTATTTTGCCTTCGTGCTGCCCTAGGCACTTTAAGTGGTCGCGCCCCTTAGTGACAACGTAACACTGAGTTTTCGCACACGACATCTGTTTAAGGCAGATCTACTCTGTAAAACACTTGAAAAAGTATCAATGAGAAACGAAGGGCACTAACCCCCCCCCCCCAATGGGGATCACCACAGGCACATCAAAACATAGCATGAGTATAACATATTCCCACCACACCGTCCCCACTTATATACTGTGACTGTGACACTGCCCCTAATAAACTACACACTGCCCTCCCTTATAAATTATACCCACCACACCTTCCTCAATTATGAAATATGATCTGCACATTGACCTCACATCATGTTGCCCCCTCCTCACAATGTCCCATGCATGCTGCCCCCTCCTCACAATGTCCCATGCATGCTGCCCCCTCCTCACAATGTCCCATGCATGCTGCCCCCTCCTCACAATGTCCCATGCATGCTGCCCCTTCCTCACAATGTCCCATGCATGCTGCCCCTTCCTCACAATGTCCCATGCATGCTGCCCCTTCCTCACAGTGTCCCATGCATACAGCCCCCTCCTCACAATGTCCCATGCATACTGCCCCCTCCTCACAATGTCCCATGCATACTGCCCCCTCCTCACAATGTCCCATGCATGCTGCCCCCTCCTCACAATGTCCCATGCATGCTGCCCCCTCCTCACAATGTCCCATGCATGCTGCCCCCTCCTCACAATGTCCCATGCATGCTGCCCCCTCCTCACAATGTCCCATGCATGCTGCCCCCCTCCTCACAATGTCCCATGCTTTCTGCCCCCTCCTCACAATGTCCCATGCATGCTGCCCCCTCCTCACAATGTCCCATGCATGCTGCCCCCTCCTCACAATGTCCCATGCATGCTGCCCCCTCCTCACAATGTCCCATGCATGCTGCCCCCTCCTCACAATGTCCCATGCATGCTGCCCCCTCCTCACAATGTCCCATGCATGCTGCCCCCTCCTCACAATGTCCCATGCATGCTTCCCCCTCCCCTCACAATGTCCCATGCATGCTTCCCCCTCCCCTCACAATGTCCCATGCATGCTGCCCCCTCCTCACAATATCCCATGCATGCCGCCCCCTCCTCACAATGTCCCATGCATGCCGCCCCCTCCTCACAATGTCCCATGCATGCTGCCCCTCCTCACAATGTCCCATGCATGCTGCCCCCTCCTCACAATGTCCCATGCATGCTGCCCCCTCCTCACGATGTCCCATGCATGCTGCCCCTCTCCATGAGCTCCTAATGCTGCCTTCCTCTTTTCCATAATGACACCTCCATGCTGCCCCATTCATCATACTAAGACCACCACACTAACCCTTATGCTGAGACCCCCCCGCCCCCCCTCCCACACACACACACACACACACACACACACACTACCTCACTCTTGATATTGACTCCCCTACATTGCTCCACTCCATACTGAGCCCACACATGCTGCCCCTTCTCCATAATGAGCTCCCAATGCTGCCCCCTCTCATTCTGAGTCCTTACACTCCCCCCCATCGATTTTGTCATTGCACTATCCCTCAACCCTTGTCCTCTGTCTCTAGCATTGGCCCCTCTCTCCCACTCCCCCAGCAGCAGCCTCTCTCCCCCGCCTTCAGCAGCAGCCTCAACCTCCCAGCATCAGCCTCTCCCCCAGCCTCCCCAGTTTCAGCCTCTCTCCCCCAGCATCAGCCTCTCCCCCCAGCCTCCCCCAGTTTCAGCCTCTCTCCCCCAGCATCAGCCTCTCCCCCAACTTCCCCCAGCATCAGCCTCTCTGCCCCCAGCATCAGCCTCTCTTCTCCCAGCCTCCCCCAGCAGCCTCTCTCCTCCCAGCCTCCCCCAGCATCAGCCTCCCCCCTCCCAGCATCAGCCTCTGTCCTCCCAGCCTCCCCTAGCATCAGCCTCTCTCCTCCTAGCCTCCCTCAGCATCAGCCTCTCTCCTCCCAGCCTCCCTCAGCATCAGCTTCCCCCTCCCAGCCTCCCTCAGCAGCAGCTTCCCCCTCCCAGCCTCCCTCAGCAGCAGCCTCCCTCCTCCCAGCCTCCCTCAGCATCATCCTCTCTCCTCCCAGCCTCCCTCAGCATCAGCCTCTCTGCTCCCAGCCTCCCTCAGCATCAGCTTCCCCCTCCCAGCCTCCCTCAGCAGCAGCCTCTTTCCTCCCAGCCTCAGCCTCTCTCCTCCCAACCTCTCCCAGCATCAGCCTCTCTCCTCCCAGCCTCCCCCAGCATCAGCCTCCCTCAGCATCAGCCTCTCTCCTCCCAGCATCAGCCTCCCTCCTCCCAGCCTCCCCCAGCATCAGCCTCCCCCCTCCCAGCCTCCCCCAGCATCAGACTCTCTCCTCCCAGCCTCCCCCAGCATCAGACTCTCTCCTCCCAGCCTCCCCCAGCGTCAGCCTCCCCCAGCATCAGACTCCCCCAGCATCAGACTCCCCCAGCATCAGACTCTCTCCTCCCAGCCTCCCCCAGTATCAGCTTCTCTTCCCCCAAGTCTACCCCAATATCAGCCTCTCTCCCCCCACCACATGCGCAGATCTCCAGTCTGCATTAGAGACACCCCCATGCTCCTTATGAGTCTTCAGCTCTGCGAGCACTTACCTGCTCCAGGGCCCGCTATCATCTTCCTGGCTCACGTGAGTATCCTCTTCGGACACCGGCTTCCATCGCGGTGTCCTCTGCGGCATCCTGCTGTGAGCTCTGCATGTGAAATCCACACAGCATTGGACGCAGCACAGAGGAAGGAGCTGATTGGCGCGCCTGTGACCCCGGAAGTGCAGGCGCCGGCAGTTCCGGGGTCAATCAGCTCTCTGTGCCCGGCCGCCGCAGTTTGTCTGCATTCGCGTCTTCATTTATTTGTATCCGCATCAATTGAGGTGCGCCTCTCCCCCCTCCCCCCCTCCGAAAATACAGCGGATTTAATGGATATGTAAAAAAAAAAAAAATTTTTTTTTTTACTGCTAGAAGGTGCCGCCCCCTCGCATCCTGCCGCCCCAGGTACGGGACCACGGGTGCCTAATGGTAATACGGCCCTGCAGACAGACAAATAATCCATGATTAGATTCATACTATATGCTAACAATTTCACAGATAAAAATATATCTACTCCCAAACAAACATAAAAAAAAAGTATCAGGAAGAAATTCTAATACATGGATAGACAAAGGATTATTAAAACAAAGAAAAAATAAAAAAAAAAAAAAAGTTAAAAATGGAACCAGATTAGTATGATGTGTACATACCAATTGTGTCCATATAGCAACAAATTAAGATCTGAATTTTAAAATTAATTCCATAAATTTCATAGTAATTTATAACACACGTTAATAACAATGTGATGGTTTTACTTCGCAATATGATGCGGTCAGTGATGTTGAATTAAACTGAATCAATACAAAGGCATGTTATTTTTTTGATTTATTTTACTAGGTATTTGTTCTATAGAACTGCCCGCCTCATTTTATCTTCCCAATTACGCATATTTACCCCCACCAGCATATTGGTTTGCTGCTGGTTATTTAGTGTGCTCAATACTAATGTTGAGGCCCTCAGGGGTTAATGTGGCCATTTTGAATATCCAGTAAGATTCCCCGTTTATTAATCTCCTGTACCGATCTGGCACATGGAATCTGCTCTCGGATGGGAAGTCACAGCCCTTCTGAATTTTTTTGAGGTTTTACAAGGTAGTGTTTAGAGACTATGTTCCAGTAGACGCTGCCTGAGGTTATACCGATGTTTGTTTAACCTGCTGTGCATGGGTTGAATAGGTCGGCCAATATATTGTTCAAGATTCCTAGAGCTCCGTGACCGGCTGTTAGAGCTCCAGCTGGCCAAGGCAGACACCCACCTACCTGGCCTCAGCTACCTGGACACGGCCCATGGGGTAAACCACAGTTTCCAAGCTACCACATGGCATGCAAGAGAAGTGTGTGCCGCCCCCCCTGCCAGCAGCCGGTGCTGCTTGGAACCGGGTCTACGGTACGGCTCGAGGGGTTCTCCAGACCTGGGGGTCGCGCGGACACTCTGAATAAGGGGGGACATATTTATACGGGATTGGTTGTAAAATGTCTGTGACGCCACCCACGGTGTGTGGTGAGATGTAGCACCACCGCTGCCGTTGCGGAGCTCCCGGGGACGTTGAGCTGGCAGCTGGATGTTAACCCCTCCGTGGGTAGGGATGGCTGTCCCGGGGCCCAGAGTCTCTATGCTGGGGATGGCGATTGCAGGGGCTGGCGCACCCAGCTAGGCCGGGGAGGTTACTTACGGTCGAATAAAGCACACAAGTCCTGTAGTAAACCAAGGTGATGGTGGCCGGCTGCCGCAGACTAGTATCTGATTTCACACCCGGGTTGGTTGTCAAAGTCTCTCTCCTCTGCACTCCGTGTTGTAGGTAGGACTTCCCGGTTTGAAACACGGGAGTCTGCTCCCGGTCCTTTGGTTGGGAGCCGTGCTTGTCTGACGCTGACCCTTGGGATCTATGGGCCCTAGCGGTGGCCCTATCCCCCTCGGTGGGTGGTTGTCTACTTTTCGGGACTTAGGTTGGGACAGGACCTAAAATCCTGCCCTCAATTTGTTAATTAGCTAGGCCGTCGGTGCCGGTCCTGGCTTCAGGGTCCAAGTTCCCCCTCTGTGCACACGGTTTCCGGGTCGGTTCTCCGGTGTCGGTACCGGCGTGCTACAACCCTGTCTCAGTCCACTTCGGATCTCCAGCTGCCGTCTTTCCGTCTCCTGCAGACTTTGGCTACAGTCTGCCACCTAGCCAAGGTGTCAGGGCTCCGATCCTGGCACCTGTCAGCTTCCCCTCCACTCCAAACTTGAACTCAACCTAACTGACCGTTTTCCCACCCAGGACTCTCCAGACCCCTAGGTGTTAGTTTCTCCCTGAGGGGGGGGTGACTAGGGTTTTAGGTCGTCTAATTTAATCCTTTTGGGGATAGGTGTTATGCGGGGGCCTATATGTACAACTACCTGGTTTTCCAGGGCGCTACAAGTGGACCACACTAGGGTCAAATACAAGAAAGACCATCAGGTGTCGTTTCCTCTGTTTAATTTTGTCAGTTTGTTTTTTTTATTTAAAGACACTGCAGAGTGTAAGAAAAACCCAAGCTTTTCCTATGGAGAACCCAGTGGCCCAGCTTCATCTTCTAAATACGTGAGCATACTCTGAATTGACAAACCTCAGGGGTCCAGTATCAATGAAGAAGACAGATATTCTTCAGTCACCAGCATCAGCTCCAGACAAGAACAAGGGTGAAAGGGTAGAAAACCCAAAATCGTCCATAAGAAGCCTCATCCCTTGAAGTGCATCTGTAGCACCCATGGGGCAGAGGTTAAATCACTTGTCGCTGGACCTGGTGATGTCGGGTCTGAGGAGGTCACGGGGTGTCCCCTTTCATGGCCCCGAGGTGTACAATAAAGGAGGGGGTGGTAATGGAGGTTTGATTTCATGATCCCACCTGTGGTATGCGGCCAGGGAGTAGCCGCCGCTGCTGTCGTTCTCCGAGGCAGATGGTAGTAGCAGCCGTGCTGTTTCTACCTCCCACAGGTGGAGCAGGCCCAGTGAGATGATGGAGGTAGTAGTGGTACGTTGGGGTGCAGGTCTGAGGGTGCCGACAGTAACCAGACGACAGATTGGTAGTCTCGTTTTGCCTTTCCTGGTAACAGGTTGTAATCCCAAGGTTACCGTGATCCAGTTAGCCTGGTAGCAGGGAGTAATATCTCTATGCCAGGTACGTTGAAGGCCTTCCTTTATGCGCTTTGGATGTCAGATCCCCATGGCTTGCAGCTACTTGGGGACCCTGGTTCTTGGTTGATTAGTGCCATGTCCCTCTGACTGGCAGCGCAAGTTGATATGACCCGCGTGTTCCTCCACGGCCCCGGGCTCAATTTTGCTACTTCGCCTTAGGGCTTTATTGGTGGGCTAAAAAACATGGAATCTCCTGCCCTCCGGCTTTTACTACTGAGCCTTTAGTAACGAGTAATCTTAGACTCCGGTGTCCTGTACAATGCGCTTGTGTCGCGGGCGGAGGAGGGGATGCTGCGCTCACCCACTGCTCGGGTCCGGCTGCTGCTGCTGCTCGGTGGTGACTTGAGCGGTGGGCCGGATCCCGGGGACTCGAGCGGCGTTCCTCGCCCATGAGTGAAAAGGGGTTTGTTGACACCACCGCTGCTCTGGACGGGGATCCCGGGAGCGATGACAGGGAGCAGCTTGGATGTTGGTTCTCCCCTCCGTGGGTAGGGGGTTGGTTGCCCCGGGGCCCGGTGATGGGGTAGGGATGGATGGCAGGCGGGTTACGGGGCCTGGTGAGGTGCAGGGTCGCGGGGGCAGCGCTGTGCCGCACGGCACGGTGTTACTCACTCAGCCAATCATGAGCACAAAGTCTCCGGTAAAACAAACGGCTGGATGGAGGTGTCCCACAGACGGCTGCGGTGTTTCTCCTTCCGGCAGGTTGATGGTGACTGCCTTTCCCTGCACCTGTGTAGTGTAGACGGCTCCAATGGGTTCCCACCGGTAACCCGCTGCCCAGCTTGGATATGTGCTGAAGGAGCCCCTTTTGCCCGCAGGCTCTGGCCCTGGGAACTGTAGCCTTGGCGGTGACTGTGTTTCCCTCTAACGGTTGCACTGTTGCCTTCTATTGGGACTTGGCTACTGGGAAACCCCGGAGGTTCCCTTCGCTAACGGATTTGACAATTTCAGCGGCGACTCCTAGCCTTGTCGGGGTCCGTAAGCCCTGCCGATTGGTGCTGGCTTCTCTTTGCGTACCGGTCCGGTACCGCCGGGCCACCGCCTGTCCACGGTCCTTACGGCTAGCTCCAATACCAATAGGCCTCTCCTGCAGACTGTCACCACCGTCTGCCAACCTTGCTGTTCTGTCCGGGCCAAACACTCGGACCAACTTCAGACTGCTCTTTTACCCCCTCACTTCTCCACTTCCAAACTAATCTGCTCTGCTTTTCCCGCCTCCAGAACTGTGAACTCCTCGGTGGGCGGGACCAACCGCCTGGCCCACCCCCTGGTGTGAACATCAGCCCCTGGAGGGAGGCAACAAGGATTTTTGTTTGACTTAGGTGTGCCTGACCGGGGTGTGGGGTGTGTTTGTGTAGTACCTGTGACGTCCTGGCTTGTCCAGGGCGCCACACTTGGTCCTGGAAAGTTTTTAGACAGCTCTTACAGCGACCGGTCTCCTTCCTCTCCGCCAGAGTTATGAGGCTCCTCTTCCTGTTCCTCTGACTAACCCCTTCCCATCCCAGAATGCACAGGGGATGCTCATCACAACCAGGAATTTAGCTCCCCCCTTCTGGTCTGAGTCAGGAAGTGTTGTGTGCAATGGTACCTGACATTGAGATCTTCCCTGCTGCTTCCAGGCATAGCACTGCTCCCCAGGTGAAGAGAAGAATGCCACTGTGGCTCCCATGACCACTGGGGTGCCACACATAGGCTTCAGAAGGAAACCGCTCCAAGAACACAAGGAGCTTAAAAAGAAGTTTGGGGTGTGCTACAGATGCTGTGCTTCTACCGAACACCTTGCTAAAGACTGCAATTAATTGTTGACAGTGAGGACTACGTACAAGTGTTCCATCCATCCCAACCTTACTCTGCACTTTTTCTGTGATGCCCTGGCAAAACCAGGTAGTCACAGATGTGTACATTCTCCTTATTACCATCAGAAACGTGCACTTAGGTATAACACAGCCATTAAACCCTAGCCACCCTCTTATGATAATAGGGACAGACCAGTGGGCGGAATCATGCGGATGAGAACGCCCACCTAGGGGTCCTGAGGTGTCAGAGGCGGGAACACGTGAGTTTTAAGTGGAGTACAGTGGAGTTTAAGTGGAAGAAGGACTCAAGTGCAAACTGGTCATTGGTAGTCGGGGGTAGTGGCCCTTGGACTACTTGGCTAGGTGGCAGACGGTGAGCAGAGCCACAGGCAACAGATCTGGTCGCGGGAGAGCTAAAGTGGACTGGGGCAGGGTTGTAGCCCGCCGGTGCCGACAGCGGGAATCCGGTCCGGAGGCAGTGCACAGTCGGGGTGCATACTTAGATCTAGTCCGCCTTTATCAATGGTTGCTGTGTGGCACTGGGAGGGTCAGTTCTGATATAGTCCTGGTATGTGTAGAGCTTGCTACACATGCTGGGACCTGGGCTGGCTTCTATCCACAATTGCCTCTTTTGCAACATAGAAGTGGTTATATATACAGTTACAGGTATGTGTGCTCCATTATGGTTCTGCTTTTAACTTTATCTAGGAGGCCGCATGGCACATGAAATACAGAATATAGTGTAGGACCCCCCTATTGAGATTTGCCGTGACGTTGGCAGGGGTGGCTCAAAGAATTGATCAATTATTTGCTAAAAATCTCATTTATATTACAGTACAGTTGGAATAAATCTGTGAATTTGCACTTTTTATAGGACGCATGCCAATTTCAGATCGTGCTGGCTCCTTTTTCCCAGACTAATGGGATGTGTGAGAAGATGAACCACCTGGTCCTGGATCTCCTCAAGGTGATACAGTTGGAATTGCGGAACCTGTGGCCAGAAAAGCTGCCTGACCTGGTCGACATGTACAATAACATCCCTAGTAGTTCTACCAAATGCACCCCGGCGTATCTGATGAGAGCCCGACCGGGCCGGCTGCCAGTGGATTTAGAAATGGACTTGGAAGCTCCAGAGGCTTTTCCTTCAACTGCTGGCTGGGATACCCAGAGACAAATCCAATACCGACAGGTCCAGGAGTATGTGGAGAAGAATCTCGGTCAGAGCCGAGAGAAACAGGCACAACGCTTCAACAAACGAGCGTCAGCCGTCCCCTTTGAGCCAGGAGATGTAGTGCTGAAGCGAAAAAGCAGGACCCATAAGCTTGATGACCAATGGGAAAAGACCCCGTATGTCATACAGCCCACTGGATGGGAGAATGAGAAGGCTTATCTGATCAGTCGCGACCAGGGGAGAACCGCCACTACAGTTTCCAAGGACCACCTGAAGAAATGCCCTCACCCCCTGAGCGTGACAAAGGAGGTTCCGGTGCTCATGCCGAGCGGGGAGAAGGGGGTGATCCACACAGTGATGGGCGATTTTCCTGCAGACTGGCCTATGCAAAACGGTGCGGTGATTGACCCGGTGATAATGTTCCCACAACACATGGAGGAAATGGAGACAGAAAAACCCGCCAGTGAGCCACTTGAACAAGCGCCCAGGGATGCACCTATACCCCCTCCACTTGGGTCTCCACTTGCCATACCAGCCATAAGGGAAGAGGAAACGGTCGTCTCCTCTATCCCCTTGCCCGCTACTAGCGGCCCTGTCCTCCGAAGGTCCATACGCCCTAACCTAGGTAGGCCCCCGCTTAGATATAGGGAAACTACCATCTAGGGGTGCAGTATGTTAATTGTGTAAATAGCTGAATGAATGAACATAAATCAATCCGAAGTCTCACCTGATCAGCAACCAGTTGATTATTCCGGCCGTTGCCGGCAAGTTGTCCCCGGATGGACTCTGTTTTACCGCCCACATGAGAAACTGCTCATGAACAGGGCCGAGAACTAGCAGGCCACCCACGAACTTGTGGGTTTGTAAATTAGTGGGCCGGTTTCCGTATCGTGCTGCCTCCGAAGAGACAGATTGGAGGAAGGGCCCGCAGCAGAGGAGGCTGGGGCCCGGCCACCACCTGGACCGGTGGCTATCCTCCGGGGGTCAGGGGTCCCCCTTGGACGTGGGGTCCCCTGAAGTGACAGGCGGGTGCGAGTGACCGTACCCGTTCCCGCTCGGGTAACCTGGACCAGGACTGGGGAAGAGGGGTGCTGTCCGTTTTTTTTAGGGGTAGCATCAAGAGCTAGGTTGCTTGGGTGGGGGAGCGAATGACCATGAACCCATCCATTTTAATAAAAATGTTTACCGTTTGCAATGTTAAAGTACCGTGCCTCCCGTAAGGGAAGAACTAAAACATGCTTATGTTGAATGTTTATATGTTAATTATCTTTTGCAGAAAACAAAATAAAACCGGTGATGGACGGGCAGCCCGCGGACAGTCTGCATTTTACCAAGGGGGAGTGTGACGCCCTGGACTAGCCAGGTAGTCACAGACATAAACACACCCCCACCCTAGACAGTTACAACAGTCAGACAAAAACCCTTATTGCCTCCCTCCAGAGTCAGATGTCCACACCAGTTGGGGTGGAGCCAGGCGGTTGGCCCCACCCACCGAGGAGTTCACAGGCCTGGAGGCGGGAAAAGCAGAGAGTTGAGTTTAGGAGGTGAAAGTGAGAGGAGTGAAACGTCTGCGTGTGCCTGGGTAGGAGCCCAGGTACTGACAGCAAGGTTGGCAGACGGTGGTGGCCGTCTGCAGGAGTTAGTGGAACTCTGCAGAGCTGTAGGACCGGGGTCGGGCGTTGGCCTGCCGGTACTGAACCGGGGAGCGGAGTGAAGCTTAGCACACAGGCAGGGCCATCGGACCCCGACCAGGCTTGGAGCCGCCGACAATAGTCAAATTCGAGTGACAGGAACCCCAGGGGTTTCCCAACAACCAAGACCCAACAGAAGGCAACAGTCCACACCGAGAGGATATACAGCCACAGGCTAAAGATCCAAGGGCCAGCGCCTGCGGGCAAAACGGGCTCCTACGGCACTTATACGCCGGGGAGCGGACTACCGGTGGGCAACCACAGGAGTCAGAACATTCTAACAGGTGCAGGGAAAGACAGCCACCATCACACCGTTCGGGGAGAGCAGAACAACACTGCAGCCGGCTGCGGGACCCGTCCATCCGGCCGTTTGGTTTACCAGAGACTCTGTCATTGACTGTCAGAGTACACAAATGCAGTCTGGCACCGCGCCGCGCTGTCCCTGCAACCCTGCACCCCCAGCCATCCAGCCTCCCCGTATCACCACCGGGGCCCGGGATCACCAACTCCTACCCACGGAGGGGACAACATCCTAGCTGCTCCCTGCCATCTCTCCTGGGATCCCCGTCACCAGCAGCAGTGGCGCCCTCATCACCACGTCCCGTGGGTGGCGTCACGAACTCTCTCCCCAAACTAACCATCCCCTTTCACTCACGGGTGAGGAGCGCTGCTAGAGTTCCCGGGTCTGGCCCACCACTCGAGCCACCGAGCAGCAGCAGCAGAAGCCCCGGAACAGAGCGTGGCGAGCGCGTCTCCTCTGCCCGCGACAGATGCATCTACCACGGAGCACACTATAGATTATCAGGCTGGTGCACCCGCCATTATTGGCTCTACTCAGGATACAAGATGTGACATGACAATACCTGGATAGCGATGGGAAGCAGCTGATCCTGGCGGTCCTTCCACAGCAGACACATGGGGGCAGCGATGTATTGGGGCCGGTCATTAATAGAGTTATTGGCAGGAACTCCCTGGAGCATCTTGTAATCAGCCAAGAAGATGTTTCCTTTCTGTAAGAGCCAACATCTTGTTACCTCACCTAATATGAAAATGTTATCAGGAGTCACTTCTCTGGACGCCTCACCTGCAGCTCTTTACAAAGGTCCGTGGAGGACCCCAGGGAGGAGGCCACCATTTTTCTAGTGACTGGAAAGTTCAGTGGTAAGTTGAGGCATTTCTTTATCATCATTGGATTAACTCCATTCAGATACTGGTATCCAAAGAAGGAGTCATCATTCCAGATCCGGGAGACCTCATCTGGCGAAAGGAGAGAAGGGAAAACTGGTTAGAAAGGGAAATGAGCAAAAGCCAGATCGAAGAATCAGCACTGGAGTCTCCTACGAAAAGGTCAAGTCCCCGTATATAGAGACCACAATATAGACTAAACCAGAGCCCGGGTGTCATGGGTTCCTTCTCAGATATCACACAAACAACAACAACAGAGTGACAGCTGATTTAACAATCCAAAGTATATTTATTCCATACAATCCAGAATGTCCATCACATAATCCACCATACAGAGGGTAAAATCGTCCAGTAATGTGATAAATGTCCCAGGGATCAGTCACACTGCAGCAGTCCTTTTCCAGGGAAATCGGAATTTCTCAGTCTATCTGGGGTGTTAGCTTCTCCCTCAGAGGATCAATCTTAAGGCCCCGTCACACTAAGCAACATCGCTAGCAACATCGCTGGTAACGAACAACTTTTGTGAGGTTGCTAGCGATGTTGCTGTGTGTGACATCCAGCAACAACCTGGCCCCTGCTGTGAGGTCGCTGGTTGTTGCTGAATGTCCTGGGCCATTTTTTAGTTGTTGCTGTCCCGCTGTGAAGCACAGATCGCTGTGTGTGACAGCGAGACAGCAACAACTAATGTGCAGTGAGCAGGGAGCCAGCTTCTGCTGAGGCTGGTAACTAATGTAAACATCGGGTAACCAAGAAGCCCTGTCCTTGGTTACCCGATATTTACCTTTGATACCAGCCTCCTCCGCTCTCACTGCCTGTGCTGCCGGCTCCTGCTCTGTGCACAGATAGCTGCAGCACACATCAGGCAATTAACCCGATGTGTGCTGTAACTAGGAGAGCAAGGAGCCAGCACTCAGTGTGCGCTGCTCCCTGCTCTGTGCACATTTAGCTGCAGCACACATCGGGTTAATTAACCTGATGTGTGCTGTAACTAGGAGACTGGGGGCTGGTCACTGGTTGCTGGTGAGCTCACCAGCAACTCGTGTAGCCACGCTCCAGCGATCCCTGCCAGGTCAGGTTGCTGGTGGGATCGCTGGAGCGTCGCAGTGTGACAGCTCACCAGCAACCTCCTAGCAACTTACCAGCGATCCCTATCGTTGTTGGGATCGCTGGTAAGTTGCTTAGTGTGACTGGACCTTTACTCCCTCTCTTGTCTTTCACAGCCAGAATGACTAATCCCAAGGGTAAACAGAGTTTGGGTGGATCCCAGGCCCCTCCCCCAGACTGGGGACAAAAGCACTGCAAGGGGATATAACATGATTTAACAGGACAAACAATATATCGAATAGACAGACCACCACGCCCAAAACATGAACCCTCTCAAAATGATACATAACCCACAATATTCCACCATCACAAAGGGGGCTTCAGACTGATCGATCATCAGTAGGTTTAGTATAGAACTCTGTTTAATGCAGAAGATGGCAATATGCTGCAAGCGAAAAACCTATCCCATGTGAGTGGATCAGGAACACAACTAAGACAATCAGAAGTGTCTTCAGTAAAACTGATCAGGAATTAATACTCAAACAAGCCGAGAGCCACGTGAAGTTAGATGGATTCTTATCAATGAGTGCACAATTTGATATGCATTTCCAGAGACCATCTGGGTTGTGTTCTACCAGAACCTCAAGCCATCACATGCCACCTCTCATGGTCTGGACAACATGGAACAGTGATGTGGCAGTTGTTCCACTAGAATAGTAAGTGAGATTAAGGTTGAAGGTAGACTCAAGTCCATCGAGTACAACCTATAATCTAACATTTTGACTCAAAAAAAAAAAAGGCAAAAAACCCATGGGGCAAACACCAAGCTCCATGTTAAAGGAAATATTCCTTCCTGACTCCACATATGGCAATCAGATGAGATTCTCAGTTGCCCGACACTAGTCAGCAAAGTCAACAACTGAAGACGAGTCGGTGTGGAAAGATTCAACCCTGAGCAAAACCAACACTGGGCCTGGAAGAGGCAGAACTGGTGACAAAGACTTAGCACCACATTTCCGCCTGAAGTCGATGATGTGGATTGAAGCCTGAAAATAGAGACGAGTGAATGATGATTTCTAGTAGTGGGGGCTAAACACACCAACCAAAAGTTGGTCTGTACAAGTTTTTCAAGTGATCGTCATGGACCTGCCCAACCTTAGAGTAATGTAATGAGCCATTAGTTGTGGTATAAATAAAAATGCAGCTTGAGTGAATAGTTACCAACAAGTGCAGCATCAAGTGTGTACTGCAACCACCAAGCTTTGTTCAATGTGTGAAAATTGCAGCCACCAAGAATTAGCGCATAAACATTTGTGTATTGGCCCTGGAAATCTCAAGTCATCAAACCATAATCTTAGGGCTAAGCAGTCTGGAGAAAGCCAGTCAACGTAGGGTGGTGAGGGGAGGGGATATGACAGCAGAGGACACGCACTGAACATTTTGGTTCTGTTGAAGCAAAACACCATCTTGATGTGATACAGCTCTTTCCAGGAGTCGGTGCATCCTACGAACTCCTTTATTCCAAAGTCAAGTTCCCTGTAAGAAAGCAGAGGAGGATTTTCAGTACAGGAGTCCATGATTATTAATTTGAGACAATATTAGGTTCTAGCGTCTTTAACGAGATTAATTGCACATTAGATCATAGACGTTCTCCACAGCATTACAGTCAGCCGTCACCTATGACTGGAGCACAGCTCGGGCTCTAGAAGATGAATCTAAACAATCAAGCAACAGAATGGTCACTCATAGGAAGACCTTGAGAGCTCAGTCATTGCACTGGCTGCCCATATATCACAGGATCCAATTCAAACTGCTTGTTCTCACCCACAAAGCTCTCCACAGTGTGGCACCCCCTACATCTCCACCCTCCTCTCTGTCTATCATCCCACCCGTTCTCTACGCTCTGCAAATGACTTTCGACTAACATCCACACTAATTCGAACCTCCCACTCTCGAATCCAAGACTTCTTCCGAGCTGCACCAAACCTCTGGAACGCTCTACCCCAAGAAGTTAGGACAAATCACAACTTACTCAGCTTCAGACGCTCCCTAAAAACGCATCTTTTTAGGGCGGCCTATCACACTCCCTAGCCAAACTAATTTCACCTAATCCCTCTACAACTTCTCAGAACATAACCCCACGTCAAACTCCATGGCACCCAAATGCATCTCAAGGCTCTGGCCAACTGGTCCAGGAAGCCATTATCTATCCCCCACGAGCTGGCTGGATTGTCATTTTAAATAAGCACTTGTACCTTGCCCCTCCCCCCATCTCATTGTAGATTGTAAGCTCTCACGATCAGGGTTGCCATTTTTCCTTTTAAATATTGTATCCTCTATAATTGTTACTTGTTTGTATATGTTTATGTATAGGATATGTATATGTTCCTCCTGAATTGTAAAGCGCTGCGGAATATGTTGGCGCTATAGAAAGATTATTATTAGTATTATTATTCTGGCGGCAGACATCTCAAGATATCATCAAATCAATTCCTAATGCCAAACTAGTTTCTTATTCCTTATTCTGTGGGCGTGATAACGATTTCCACAATCCGGTATTACCGCCAACTCCTGAACCTCTGCGGTTTTGTCCATGTTGACCCTCTGAAGTCAAGTGTACGCGGTCCAGCCTCAGAGAGGCACTGCATACGATCGAAGTTCAGAAGATGTTCTTCCGATCATGTGTGGTGCCACTCTGAAACTGGACCAGGTACACCCGTCCTCAGGAGGCACACACACACACACACACACACACACACACAAAATTTCCAGGAGCTGCGGTGACACCGGCTCATGAATATAGTGTTCTCACACCCACAGGGGTGCAACATGGAAAGTGGGCCCTGTCTGGGGAAACCAATGCCCCTGAGATGAGTCAATACCCCAATTGGCAGAAGGAGTTTAATTTTTTTTTTTTTTAAGATTTGTTTTAGTGAATAACATCAAACAGGGCTGACTAGGCCGGGAATAGTCATACAGATATGCATGCTGGCGGGTTGGATGACAGAAGACCTAACACTTTTCATAACAACTTTCATGCAAATCTTTCCGGTGTCCTGTACATCGGAGAATCACTCATCTCTAGGTCAGCAAGATTTGCCTTATTTTGTACCAGATTTGATGACGCAGTTTAGGAAAAACTAATTGAGCAGCATTTTTGTGTAGGCTCCACCCTGCACCGCTAATGGTGAAGCCCAGACATTTCCTTGGTCCAGCATTTGAGGTTTCAAAGGTTGAGGAACCCAGACCTGAACCATTAACCTGATCTGATGGTAGAAGGTAATTGTACATCACCAAGCTCCTAGTTTGGTGTAATTCCAGTTAGTGAAACTCACGACAGAATCTCGGGGATCCGGGAGCCGTCATTCTTCACTTCAGAGGATTTTTTTTTGAGGGGCCGCTCATTAAGGTTCCCCGAGGCAGCAGAGCCAGAGGCACGTGGACCGTACAACCTCCATCTGCAACAGTCAGGAATAGACATTAATGGGGTCATATACATATACCGTCCTGCTCACCATGTGCCATTATGTATATCATTGCAGTCCAGGCTCTCCTACACCTGGGTAAATTCCAGTAAGGAGCAGTATCTGGAGGCCTGAGTTTAGTAAAACTTTTTATTCCATAATTAAAATATCAGTAGAGCAGATCGTCCAGCTGACGCGTTTCTACTCTACATAGTCCTCATCTTAAATTCCTAATGCACTGACACTATATAAAAGATATGGCCGCTCCCACGCCCCGGTGGGTCACTCACAAGAAATCATTTCTTTTTGTCTCCTGCTCTTTACGTTCCTCCGTTGGGTGTGTTGTCCGAGGATCCACGCAGACCTGGCCCGACCTCAAGGTTAGTACAATACCTGAAAGAAGAATGGACTATAAGAGCATCCTGTACGATCAGTGTCAGCTGGAGGCCATAAAGGACCCCTGATTCTTGTGAGAGCAAATTGAAGTAGAGTATTCTAGTCATGGTTAGAGGGCAGGGTCCTTTTAATCCCTGAAGACCCAGTCATCTACCACATGACTAAAGCACTACCATAACTCAGGGAACATTACCCAATAGTGACCGGAGCGGTTCAACTACTGCAAGAGCGGCCACACTAGAGACCTCTCCACAGCTGTAACGGTGGACTTATACAAGTGTAATGTGCACAAGAGCAGTCACTGATCCAGAGATTGTGAGTTATGTGGAGTTTACAGTTTCCTTACTCTGATCACTCTGCAGGATCATAGAAGTGACGGCACGGCGAGGAACCAGCCAGACTTGTGCAGTGTAGGGGGCGCTTTAGAGGAGATTGTGTGTCCTTGTGCGGGATTGTCCTACCTATGATAATGAAACCTACTTTGGTTTCATAGCTTTTGCCACCTAACGCCACAATGCAGCTCTTCCACAAAACAAAAAAAAAAAAAAAAAAACAATTTAAAAACACACCCCACCTCTTAAACGTTCAATTTCTGAATATATGCCCTTCATACATGCAAAAAAGTAAAGATGGGCGAACCACCAGATGTTTGGCTTCAGCCAGACTTCAACTTTTATGGTGTTGAAGTCCATTCCTGAGTAGAGATAAGCGAAGCTCTGGAAATTCTGTTCTGTGAGCCCAATCAAACAAATGGTACGGTTTGTCAAACCTCCTTTAATTCAATTGGAGGCCAAAACAGGGCAGAGAAAACCCATTTTTTGATCGGACGGGAACAAGGAAGTGTCAAAAAGCTTCTAAAAACAGCAAAAACATTTTAGAGTGCAGCACCACTGTTTTGCCATAGCCATTAGCTTCTTAGGCTATTGACAGAATATAGAGGTGGATGAGACACAGGTGAAGGGCTGGTGCTTCTCCCTTACCCCTGCCCGTACTGACAAGACAACTTTTAGACCCATCTTGGAGTCTTGACATTTCAGGCAGACAACAGAACAGCAGCATCAATTGTCCCCTCCCCCCATTTCCCAATAGTATTTTTGCACAGCAGCAAGGTATGGTGCATGCAACACAGGATGAGGCCTGGCATTTTCATTTAAAAAATGAGATGCATGAGTGACATGCGTAGGGCTGGTGCTCCCATACCCCTGGCACTACAGACAAAAGCCAACTTTGAGACCCTACTTGGAAGTTTCCACCTTTCCAGAAATTAAGGTCAGTTAAAGGGAAAAAGTGGCAGCAATTGTCACACTACAAATAGGCCAACTAAGCAACATTGAGAAAAACAAAAAGCCAGCCCTAAATGTGCACTTCAGCACTAAAAATTCCAAACTGTACTTATTATAAAAATTTTGAGATTTTTGGCAAAAAACACAACGGTTACTTACCGGTAGCCGTTTTTTCCTGAACCCATGACAGCACCACGTGAGAGAGGGATCCGCCCAGCAAGGACAGGAAACCATTCTGAATAAAAGGGCGGTACTTCTCCCCTTCGTCAGTTGATTACCGAGAATGAGAGGACCTCCAACAATCGTTAGAACTTACTCCACCACCACTAAACACTCACAAGCACACCGAAAAGTGCACACAAAGGATGAGAAAGGGAGGGAATATAAGGGTGCTGTCATGGGTTCAGGAAAAAACGGCTGCCGGTAAGTAACCGTTGTGTTTTCCCCTCATCCATGACAGCACCACGTGAGAGATTTCCAGAGAAACCCATTTAGGGAGGGACCACCGCCTCAAGCACCCTTCTACCAAACGAAAGAGCAGCCGAGGAGGATAGGTCCAACCGATAGTGTCGGAAAAAAGTAGATCGTGAGGACCAGGTAGCGGCCCTACAAATTTGTTCAATAGAAACCTGTGCACGTTCAGCCCAGGAGGTAGACACCGCTCAGGTGGAATGGGCCTGGATGTTCTCCGGAACAGGCGCTCCACTGGAGGAGTAGGCTAAAGCAATGGCCTCCCTAATCCACCTAGCGATAGTACTCTTGGACACCCCCTGACCCCTGGTATACCCTGAAAGGAAATAAATAACGACTGTCTTCCTCACTGCCTGTGTGACCAAAAGATAGTGTAGGAGGGCCCTTCGTACATCTAGGGTGTGAATCTACGTTCCCCCTCATTAGTGGGACAGCTGTAGAATGAGGGCAGGACGATTTCCATGAAAATGAGAAGCAACCGTCGGGAGATACGCCGGGTCCGGACGCAAGATGACTCTATCCTCAAGGACCTGAGTGTAAGACTGCACTACTGACAGGGCCCGTAATCACTGATCCGCCGTGCCGAGGTTAATGCGACTAGCAAGACGGCCTTCAGGGTAAGCAAAGACAGGGAAAGCTAAGTCAGGGGTCAACGGCAAGGCCCCGAGCAAAAACGACTAAGGACAGCAATGCCAGGGAGAGTTGTCGGCAAAAGGGCCAAGGGGGAGGACTCGTGAGGGCATCCAACCCTAAGTTGATCCGCCGGTGGACTACAGGTATGACCTCACAAGCTGAACAACCATTTAACCCACCGGGTCGCTGCCAGGTTTCCACTGGAGAAGGTTCCCAGAGCAGAACAGGAACCCTCAGAGTGGGCACTGAATCCTAGGACAACCCCATCTGCAAGAATGCCAACGTACAGGGAACAGGAACCATACCCAAGGGACCATTTGTAAATAAGGAGAACCTCTCCCATGGAGGTTAGCGGTAACCGGGTCACGGCTCTTCAGTAAGGTAGAGACCGGTTCAGAGGAGAACCCTTGCATAACAGCAACAACCCCACAAGTGCTAAGCTGTGAATGAAACCCTTTTCCAGTGCTAGGAATACAGGAGACCGCACAAACAGGTCCGGAAGCCCCGGCAGAACCCCAGGATACGGGACCGACATTGTCCTCAGGAGAGAGAACCATGGCACCGTGGGCCAGAAGAGGGCTAGGAGAAGGACCTGCTCCCGACCTTCCCTGAGCCATGGCATAACCATTGAGAGTATGACAACAGGGGGGGAAGGGCCCAGGCTATTTCGAAGGCCCACAAAATGGAAGTGTATTCACCGCAAAGGCTGGACTGTTGGGACCATGGAACAAGTGGTCAATATGCCAGTGTAGCCTGGAGGAAACAGGTCCCTCCGTCGCCTTCACCACAGAGTCACTACCGTGGAAAAGATCCGCGGATTTAGGGATCATTCCCCTCACCGCGGTTGATGGCACCAGAGGCAAGCAGCCGATTACAGGAAAAGTCCATCGGGATTTAACGCCACAACCGTACACATCCAAGGCCACAAGCTTACCATGAGACCAGAGAACGAGCAGAGGTATTTAGAAGCATGGTAAGTGTAGAGCCGAGGGGGATTCCGTCCTGCCCAGGAAGGACCGAAGATTCCAAAATGAGGGATGGGGATCATGTGTCCCCCCCCCCCACCGGAGAGTCAGGAAGGAGACGGTAGACTGAGGGACCGACAGCAACCAAACGTGCTGACCCTGGAGGGGGGACAAAGGGAATTTAGTGCACGTTCCACAGTCCATAGCTCCAGGAGGCGTGAGGGCCGTGCCGCGTCCAGAGCTGACCACCAGCCCAAGAACAGCCGCACCAGGAGGCGATCCTCCCCAGATGTACTGGCGAGCACCAGCAGTGACCACCTTCAGAAGCTGAGGTAGCCAGGAACCCCACAGACAGGATGCCTATGGACGTCCACCCAGCAGGGAATTCAGGACTGCCAAGGAGAGAATGACGTCCCACCGAATAGTTTGTTTTTGTTTGTTTTTTTGTGTTTTTTTTTCGCAGACAGGATTTGTTGGTGTCAATGGAACCAGGGCTTCCCAGCCAGACTCCCACACTGGTACTTCCTAGGCCTGAAGCTACGTAGCGTCTGCGACCCACCGATGGCAGGCATAACACGTTCAGCATGGCCATTGACTATTGGAGAGCCCTGGAGTGGAACAGGCCCCATGGAGTCGCTGGTAAGCACGATGTCATAGTGCCCAGCAGGGATATAGCGTGTCTCGGAAACATGTTGGGATGGTAGAGTGCCCCCAGGGCCCATTCGGACACCCTGAGAATCCACTCTGCTGGGAAGAAAAAAGGTATAACCTCGGGAAGAACTGCGTGGAGGCGGATACGTGTTCCGGCGCATCTTCCAGCTGTATACCAAAAGGAACAGATCGTCACATGTCCCTGAACATAAATCAAGCTCGGGGTGCAGGCATACCGGACAGCCTTTCAACCACAATGCCACTCTGGCCACAGTAGACAGACAATCCCGCACAACAGGCTCCCGGCCCGACAGCAGCGGCAGACGACTCTGCAAGAATGCTGCTGTTCCCTGCAGCAGTGGCAACGGAGAAGAGATATGTCTATCGAGGAGTGTTATCCTTCAGCTGAGCTACAAGAGGTCGTAGCCAGATCCTGAAACACACGGGCCGTTACTGACGTTTCCCACAAGTGCGTAAGACCGCCATCTACTTCTTTGTGAAGGGCGCCATACACCTCTTCTAGAGGATCGCGAACTGCCGCACCAATGCTTGGGGCGCGTTCCCATAATGCGTTTTTTTTTTTTTTTCATGGGTAACAAAGGACCAAGGGGACAAGCCTAATTTGAGGAGGAGAGTTCCTTGTGTAACTGCGTCCACTTTTCCAGAACAAGTGCAACTATATAAACGGTTGCAGGGAAGGGTCGCTTCCCTCCCCCCCGCAACATCCTCACGGGACCATGAAAGATTTTCATGACATGTTGCACTTATCGAAGGGGGTAATCAGCCATTCAGAGCACCTAACCCATAAGAGCCATCTGAGAACTTAACAAAAATGGCCCAGTACATTTGTCCTTGCATCCTTCCTTCACTTAGTTTGCCAGCGTCGTCTGCTCCACCAGACCAATGCCCAGAAGCTCACAGACTTATCTCAAGTATCGAACCATCTTTTAAGGCACCGGACCTGCTATTCGCGTAGCAGTGGAGGCTAGCATGGCGAGCGTGCACACAGGATCGGGCATACGGGAGCGTGTGCACACAGGGCATTGGAGAGCGAGCGCCGCAACTGCCAGCAACCAGCCCCCTCTGTTAGTGACAGCTGTCAATACCGATCAGTCCCTGCGTACACGCCATTCTGTAGGAGTGGACTGACAAAGGGATATAGGTGCCAACCGTGGAGGCTGCCGCTGGGTACTATAAAGGAAGATCCGCATGTTAGAACGACTGCTATAATCCATATCATGATGTAGACACATCGTTAACTCACATGCCGCTATTCAAGACCGAAGCGGAAAACGCGCCATAGACGCCCCACACTAGGGGTCTTCAACACTAGGCCCATAGGCCATATTGGCTCACCACACAGAGGACACACCTTACGGCGCTTTAGGAGCCACTGAAAGAGGGGAAACCACAAGGGACCTAAGGGTAAGGAGACATTCACGAAGATCACTCACCCACCATAAGAGAGCAAGGGTACCGGATCTGGAGGCTTCAACAGACATCCACAGGCCCGCAGAGGGTGTGGAGCCGCAAGAGGATTTGCCCTTCTGGCTGCCGTGGCCGGGACGACCAGTGTCACGAGAACGGTGACGGTTCCTACGGTAATGCCGCCGGCGCTCCGGAGAGTGCTGCCGCTTTTCTGAATCCCTCCTGGGATGTAGGCACAAGCACCCGTTCTGCCGTCCTTGAAACGGCGATCCCCCGCCTTCCAGTCCCATAGGGTGCCTCCCCCCGCTTCCGTGTGCCCAGCGGTGTCCAGACGGTGGGCGGCATCGCCACTGCGGCGCCCTCCGCAGCAGACCCATCTTCTTCCGGTGACGTCACGCAAGCATGCTTCCATTACCCTGCATGCCTTGAGCGCATCCCAGAGCGCGCCGCATCCAAAAGTCCTGGCTAGCAGAGGAGCGCAAGGGGGGAGGACGGAGTGGTGGTCCAGACCCCCAGGAGGGCGCTGCCGCACAACCCCACACGGACACCAAGGCCCCTAAGGGCTGGTGGACGGCGCTTCCAGCCCCGAAGAACGGCGCCACAGGACTCACCCTGCTTTTCCAGACACCGGACGGGGCTGGGTAAATACAGCTTCTGCTAACTTCTGTCTTCAAACCACTGTAGTTCAGAACAAGGTCTCCCATCAAGGACAGGAAACCAACTGACGAAGGGGAGAAGTACCGCCCTTTTATTCAGAATGGTTTCCTGTCCTTGCTGGGCGGATCCCTCTCTCACGTGGTGCTGTCATGGATGAGGGGAAAATTGCAATTTCTTGAGCTACCCCGCCACGTCACGGCAAATCTGCTGAAGTGCACATTTAGTGCTGGCTTTTTGTTTTTTTCTTCATTGAATTGGTCAGTGGCTATGCACCCCAATTTGGGATGTATTCCACCTGTCTAGATTTTGGCGGTTGTTAACTGTTGACATTCAGTCATCAGACCCTGTCCACAGGCTATTTACTTCATGCCGCATTTGCTTGGACCTGTCCCGCCCACAGCCATGACTCAGTCATGGGTACGGGATTGAAATAGACCAGGTGAGTGCTGCTAAGAGCAGTTCTACTATTCATATGTGAGGCCGTATGGCACATTTTATAAAAATATATTAGTGTAGGACTGCCCCAAATAAGATTTGCCGTGACGTGGCGGGGTAGCTCAAGAAATTGCAATTTTTTGCCAAAAATCTCAAAATTTTTATAATAAAGTACAGTTTGGAATTTTTAGTGCTGAAGTGCACATTTCGTGCTGGCTTTTTGTTTTTTCTTCAACTAAGCAACATGGCTGCATGGGACCAGCCCTGGAATAAGCATTTCTCCCTTCAGAGACCGTAAGATGACAGACAGGTTTAGGCCTCGTGCTCCCAGAAGACTGGAACTACCCACAAGATACAACCGACACCTAAAATTTGAAAAATGAAGACATTATACAGTGACCGGTGTAGGCTTCTTGCTTCCAGAAGACTAGCACCACAGACAGAAGTTTATGTGTGAGTTGATTGAAATACTATGTCCCAAGAATGACAAAAGTATTTTAGGAGCGATACCTTTATAGGCGAACCAGAAAAATCATATTAGCTTTCAGAGCACAAAGGCTCCTTCTTCAGGCAAATTACAAATGAGTTACTGAGACCAAATCACAACATTTAAATGAATGTTACAGCAGGACATGGGAAAGATGAGGCCTCCTGAAGATAAGCCAAGGAAATCAAATTAAGTTTTTTTCTTAGAAATGCAGCTTAGTTGGAAGTGGTCTGTTCAGATCACTTCTGAGGTTCTTCTGCTGGAGGTGTGAAGTGTGTCCATGTAGTGAGTCATAAAACCAGGTGTTAAATTGAGTCCTTTTCTTAAGCTGGGTTTACACACTGCAACATCGCAAAGGACATCGCTGTAACGTCACCGGTTTTGTGACGTAACAGCAACCTCCCTAAGTCTCTGCTAAGTCGCTGGTGAGCAGTCAAACAGGCAAACCTGTCCAACAAGGCAACAGCGATCCGGACCTGCAGAGCGACCTAGCTGGTTGTTGGGAGCGTTGATAAGCAGCCTTTTGAAAGGGAAGTTGCTAACAAAGTCGCTGCAAAGTCTTTCACACTCTGAAACTTTCCAGCGATGCATGCTGCACAGCGGGAAACAAAGGACCTAGGAATGGTCCTGAACGATTTGTAACGATTACAACTTCACAGCAGGGGCCGGGTCGCTGATAGGTTTCACACACTGCAACACTGCAACATCGCAAACAACATCGCTATTGCGTCACAAAACCGGTGACGTTACAGCGATGTCGTTTGAGATGTTGCAGTGTGTAAACCCAGCTTTAAAGATCCAAACATCCTTATCAGTTTAAATTCCTAAATGTTTCTCTGTCCTCTTTAAAATGACCTTTCAGTATTAAAAATTGTTTAAAAGAACTGAAGTCCTCAGTGGTTGATACCTTTTAATGGCTAACTGAAAAGATGGTAATAATTGCAAGCTCTCGAGACTACTCAGGTCTCTTCATCAGGCATGGTATAACACATAATCATAATAGACTATTCTATGTCCTGTTGTGTATAAATATGTGACTCTTCAGATTATGTGTTATACCATGCCTGATGAAGAGACCTGAGTAGTCTCGAGAGCTTGCTATTACCATCTTTTCAGCTAGCCATTAAAAAGGTATCAACCACTGATGACTTCAGTTCTTTTAAACAATTTTTTAGCTCTACTGGCTAACACGGTACAAAGATATATTTTACCTCTTTCAGTATTAGTACTTTTAAATCCGTCATGCTGTGTCCCGGTCTGGAGAAATGTTTTCCCACAGGCGTGTCCAGTTCATTTTTTATTGTGTGCCTGTGTAGATTCATCCTTGTTTGTAGTTTTTGTTTAGTTTCCCCAATATATGTTCCCCCAGGGAACCTTGTGGACTGTATCATGTATACCACATTGGAGGATGTACATGAAAAGAGGTCCATGATCTTGTAGTCCTGATTTGTGTTGACTATGTGGACCGTATTTGTTGGTAATATACCAACAGTGCATGGGCAGCGCTATGGGAAGCAAATGTCACCACAATAGGCTAACCTGTTTATGGCTAAACTAGGAGGAATTCTTGGCATCCTGTGCTATTAAACCTCTAGCATACTTCCGCTACATTGATAATCTGATAATCTGGACAGGCTCAAAAGATGATCTGATCACCTTCCACAACAACTTCAACAACTTCCACCCAACAATCAAATTCACCTTCAACTTCTCAAAGTCCCAAATAAATTTTCTAGATACAACGATCTACATCAAAGACAATACCATACAAACGTCAGTTTATAATAAACCTACAGGACGTCCGGCATATCTGAGATGGAACAGCTTTCAAAATAAAGAAATCATCATCTACAGTCAGGCTCTGAGGTCCATCCGGATCTGCTCAGACAGTGAGGACAGAAAACTACATCTGCTATCCCTGAGAAATACATTCCTACAACAAAGGATACCATCCACTGGTAATAGATGAACAGATCCACAGAGCTACAGGGATCCCAAGAAGCAGCCTCCTGGATTACAAACAGAGGAAGGATAACAATAGGGTACCGCATGTGGTCACATATAATCCCCACATGAGCATCCTAAGGAAAATTGGTGCTGATCTTCAACCCATATTCCACAGGGATCACAGACCGAGTAATATTCCCAGAATTACTACTTCTCTCCTACAAACAGCCCCTAACTTAAGGAATCTCCTTGTTAGAAGTGTCCTCTCATCACCATCAGAGATGGGCACATTCCCCTGTAATGGTAAGAAATGCAACACCTGTACCCACATTTTACCAACAAATACGGTCCCCATAGCCAACACAACACATCAGGACTACAAGATCATGGACCTCTTTTCATGTACATCCTCCAATGTGGTATACATGATACAGTGCACAAGGTGCCCTGGAGGAACGTATATTGGGGAAACTAAACAAAAGCTACAAACAAGGATGAATCTCCACAGGCACACAAAAAATGAACTGGACATGCCTGTGGCAAAACATTTCTCCAGACCGGGATACTGAAAGGTCATTTTAAAGATTACAGAGAAAAATTTGGGAATTTAACACTTGAAGTCCCAGAGAGGGGTCATTTAACATTTCTACCTTTGGAACCCAGAGACTGGTCGAATGACCTGAAGGATTTTAGCTAACATCCTATAAATCTCCGTCTTTTGTTCTGTAATTAAGGCCATTACTGTCGCACCACAGGAGGTTGTTGTTTTCCATTGAGTTTAGCCATTTAGTTTCTAGTTAGTGCTATTCAGTTTGGACTAAGGGTCATTTGATCCTTTTTCGGGACTTCAGGGGGGGGGGGGGGGAGCTCGAAATTTCTGGGACTTCTAGTATTAAACCGATAAGGATGTTTGGATCTTTAACAAAAGGACCAAATTTAACACCTGGCTTTATGACTCACTACATGGACACACTTCACACCTCCAGCAGAAGAACCTCAGAAGTGATCAGAACAGACACCTCCAACTCATCTGCATTTCTAAAAAAAAACCTAATTTGATTTCCTTGGCTTATCTTTAGGAGGCCTCATCTTTCCCATGGAGGCGTGTACAACCTGCATTCCCAGCAAAACGTCCAGCATATTGATGCCGCTTCACCCAATATGACTAACAACTCCACATTGGAGGGAAAATTATACCCTATGGGTGATTAGCTTAAGCAAGCGCCTATCCATTGGTGGTTCATAGACAGATGCCCTTATTCATCCACGCAGCCTTGTCTGCAACAATCAAGGATTCCTTATTGAAGGATGGATGTATTCCTTGATGTGTGGAATATATATTTACCATACATGTGATTCTAATTTGGACAAGCCCCTGAAGAACCTCCTTTGATTGAAAGTCCTGGAGGGAAAACGCGTTGGGCAAAATAAGGACAGGCTACCATGTCGATCCATCCGTTTTTTGATAATATCCTGGAATTGATGCATAAACTCAAGACTGTGTCCTAAACCCTCTTTGAGCAAAGAAATTGGTTTTTCCAGATTTACTGTTGATACTGGAATTAATAATTAAGAGAGATTGCTGGCCAAATATAGGTCAACATTGTCTCACTGTTTAGGTATGAATGGGAATCACTGTAACTTGAAAGAGCCCCACATTTAGAATAGCAGCACAAATTAGTGTGAAGTAGAGGGCTATCAAGGGCCAGTCGACGTAGAGTGGGGGCACCTTGGCGTGACGTCATAGGGTGTCGACCCCCACGGTTAGGAAGGGGGAAAATAGGGAAAAGCCCAAAAACCCTCCTCCAACCATAACATATGTATCAATGTATTTTAATTTTGCACTTGTCTATTGTGTGGTTTGTGAATAAATTTATACATTCATAGTAAAGGGGTTTTTTCTTTGGTATTACACTTATCTTTAGGAGGCATTATCTTTCCCATGTCCTGTTGTAACATTCATTTAAATGTGATTTGGTCTCAGTAATTCATTTGTAACTTGCCTGAAGGAGCCTTTCTTCTCTGAAAGCTTGCCAATATAATTTTTCTGGTTAGCCTATAAAAAGGTATCACTCCTAAAATTCTTTTGTCATTCTTGGGATATAGTATTTCAATTGATTTTTCTGGCTAACACGGTACCACAATATTACCCTGTATTGCACAATGTATGTGTGAGGTGGAAAGAAAGGGTATCTTTTTCACGTATACTGTAACATCAGACTGAGTGACTCATTTTCACCCTAGTTTGGCAGCATTGCTGCCCTTGCATACACAGATAAATGAAGACTCCATTTGGGAATTGCCAACGAAACCTCTGCTTCCTCCTCATCCTTATCTGCTGAGCTACGCAGCTGCGTGTCTGTGTTCACACCAAGTGGGATCTACAACTTCATCAGGCTCTATGTTGTCCCACTCCTCCTCTTCCTGGCCTGACATCACAGAACAGTACGCATGCGCCTCAGGTATCAGAATCCTCATCACCTCCATCCCTGGGGGTTATTAGTTGATGAGGGTCAGGATCCTGCTGGGAACCTACTTCGTCCGGGCCTGGATCCAACACAGTTTGGGCATTGGTGCAGAAAACTTTCTGCATCTTCAGTATAGGAATCTTTGGAGCAGACCTGTGATGCCCATGGGATAGAAGGTGTGAACAGCTCTTGGGACTTGCCCATGTGTGGATACTCCTAGTTTGCGATTTGTGACGTGGGCACAAACAAATGTAATTGGGGTGGCACCTCTAGAAAATGAAGTGTACGTGATGTTGAGGTGCAGGAAGAGGAGGAGAGGCCACTTGATGCAGCGCTTGCCATCCACTCCAGCACATGCTGTTTTTCAGCCTCATTTCAAAAGTTAAAACGATGTGTGGCTGTCGCGGGCGGGGAGGAGGGTGCCAGCACCGCGCTCACCCCTCTGCTCGGGTCCGGCTGCTGCTGCTCAGTGGTGGCTCGAGCGGTGGGCCGGATCCCGGGGGTTCTCGAGCGGCACTCCTCGCCCGTGAGTGAAAAGGGGATTTGTTGGGGAGATTGTCCGTGACGCCACCCACGGTTGTGGTTATTTTTTAGCACCACCGCTGCTCAATATGGGGATCCCGGGAGTGGTGATGCGGAGCAGCCAGGTGTTGTGTTGCCCCTCCGTGGGTAGGGGTTGGTGATCCCGGGGCCCGGTGATAGGGTGTGGAAGAGTGCAGGGCTTGGTGGGCGCAGGGACGCGGGGGCAGCGCTGTGCCTTGCGGCACTGTGGTACTCACTCAGCCTGAGACGTTGACACAGTTTTACGGTAAACCACACGGCTGGAAAGACTGTTCCCACGGACGGCTGCACTTGCTCTCCCAGCAGGTAACGGTGATGTCCCTCTGACCTGCACCTGATGTTTCTAAGTTGGTAGCGATGGGTTCCCACCGGTAACCCGCTCCCCGGCTTGGATATGGTCTGGAGGAGCCCTACTTTGCCCGCAGACGCTGGCCCTGGGGAGCTGGTGCCCTGGCGGTGGCGGTGTTCCTCACTAATGGTTGGACGGTTGTCTTCAATCAGGACTTGGTTGTTGGGGGATCTACGTCCCCTTCACTGACGGAGTCGGCAAATTATGGCGACTCCTAGCCTTGCCGGGGTCCGAGAGGCCCCTGCCCTGGTGCTGACTGTCCTTCGTATACTGCACCAGACCGCCGGGCCACTACCCGTCCACGGTCCTTCCAGCAACCTCCGAGCAGTCCCCCTCCAGACGATCACCGCTGTTGCTGACCTTGCTGACCTGTCCTGCACTTAGCTGGACTAACTTCAGGTCTTCCTACGTACACTTTTGTTCCTTTTCTTCCTTGCTCCACTACCACTTCACTTTCACTTAGCTCCTCTACCACTTCCTTCTCCTTTCACTTCCCTCACTGTTGTGCCTGGTTCTTCCCGCCTCCAGGGCTGTGAACTCCTCGGTGGGCGGAGCCAACCGCCTGGCCCACCCCCTGGTGTGAACATCAGCCCCTGGAGGAAGGCAACAAGGATTTTGGTAGCTTTGGTGTTCCTAACTGGGATGTAGGGTGTGGTGGTGTGATGACCTGTGACCCCTGGCTTGCCCAGGGCGTCACATGGCTACCAAAGAAATCTGGTGGAGTAGGCTGTCCAGTAAAGGAAGTTGTTCTCATTTCTCTTAGGATAGGATGAGCCGGCGTTTGCTCACTGACCTTTCACAGAACTTCCCACACATACCACTCTAATACCTCCCTTCCATGACAACCTCGTTGTGATTTATCACTCATGGTTGACGTACCTTTCCCCTTTCAAACAGATGTTTCGCAAACCTATGCCCACACCTGTCACACACCTGACAAGATAAATTTCCTGCCTGAGTTGGCAATATTGGGATGGCACTAAAAAGAGTACCACTACCTACAAAGGCGGTAGTGAGAGCAAACACAGAAAAGTGCCAAGAAGACCTTTTTAGCTTTTTTAAAAGCAAATTTCCAGCAGGCACTAATAAGAATACGTATAAAAACGGTTTCACTGCGGCATTTTCGGCAGACAATTTAAGTTGGCAAGAACCAATTTTTACATACTTCCCTAGCAACTTGTTAGGCCATACACTGCTAACTAGCAATACCTCTAAATGCATTTGTATACTTTTGAGCAGGCAGCAATACTTATTTACATGCTTCACTGGCAACTCTTTAGCAGGCACTACAAGTACCAATCCCTTTTTCAATCTTAAAGTGCGCCAATTTGTGGCACACAGCTTTCCCTACACTGCATGTCCTTAATTTAAACTTATCACTCTCCTATCTCAACTATCTAGCATTATGATGTTATGAAAGGGCTAGGGGGCTGCAAAAGGAGGCAAAACTGAAATTAAAGTAGGACAATTATACTTACCGAGTCTCTCGCGCGGCTGTCACACTGCTTCCAGGTCCACTCATGAATATGCACCACTTTCCCTGCCCACCTTCTGACAGCATTTGATTGGTTGCCCTCACACTAGGTGTCTGAGTCCCAGAAGTGTAGTGTCAAAATAAATTGACCTTCTCCAATTAACCCCAAAACACCCCTACAGGTCTGACTTAAACCACAGGAGGTCCCACGACGATCCTGGCTCAACTATATCCTGAGGTTGCAATAAAAAGAAGAAAAAAAAAATATATAAATAAATAAAAGACATGCGACCACTCACTGCCAACTAGGCGACGTGTGCACATTTAGTATTTGATTGTAGTAAATATGAGCTGGAAAAAAAAAACCCCCGCACAAAATAGGGTCTTAGCCAATTAAAATTAAAGGAGAAACAACAGGTCAGTTCACCTGCGGTCATGGGTGGGGGTACTGTGAGAACCCCAGCTTTGGCCTCAAGCAAACTCACTGGGGTTCCTACTATCACAGCTGCAGCTCCATCAGTGTGTCCTTGACGTTGCAGTGGTCGGTCACGTTTTTTAATGTTCTAATGTAAATGATTTTTCTGTGTTGTGTTTACATTTATTTTTACTTACATGATTAGTAATGGGGTGGGGCATGTCCGATCCCTCCCCATTTCTAAGCTCAGGCGTGATGGCCACTGTGACAAATCACAGCTGTCATTAACCCCTTATATTACCCTAATTGCCACCGCCCCAGGACGAATTGGGATGCACCAATTCTGGAGCAGCAGCAAGCTGCTATTTTTAGGCTGGGAAAGGCCCAATAACCATGGCCCTCCCAAACCTGTGAATACCAGCCTCAAGCTGTCCACTTTATCTTTCTTGGATATCAAAATTGGGGAGGGGAGGGGGAACGGGGGGGGGGGGGGGGGGGGGAGAGAAAAAAACTGCACGCTGGCTGTTTTTAATTTAAATGAAAAACCAAGCCGCTAGGGGGTGGGTCCTCATATTTTGATACGCAGCCAAGATAAAATGCACATAGCTGGGGGTTGCAGCCTGTAGCTGACTGCTTTATCAAAATACAGGGGATCCTCTGCCATTTTTAAACTCCTCTTCCTGAACAGCTAGTGGAGGCAACCAATCACAGATGCCAGCAGTCTGACTGCAACCAATCACAGACCCTGTCACAGAGGGTGGGCGGAGAGATGCAGTGATTATGTATGAGATTTAATGAGCAGACCCAGAAGCAGTGCGACAGCCATGTGGGAGATCAAGTATAATGGCCCTGCTTTCAGTTTTTTTTTTATTATCATCCCTGTGACCAAACGTGTGACACGCCCGCATCGGGGCCATGGGACACTTGTTACCAGGCTGCGGTTCTGGTCGTGTGGATGCCACAGTGGCAAGGCTCTGTTGCGTGACCCCGGCGGTATCAGTCAATGAAGAGGGGAGAGAATACATTAGTTTGTGACGCTACCTGTGGTGTGCGGCAAGTTAGGTGCCACCGCTGCAGGATGGGAACCTCTGGGGCAGATGGTGACAGCTTGGATGACATAGCTCTCCAAAGGCAGAGCTGTGCCGCGGGGCGGATGGGGGTAGTAGTCTCTAATGGCGGGGGTGCAGGGCCAGAGGTGCAGGTGAATAACGGAGTGACACAGGGATGCAGTCTCAAGGTTTTTACTCACTGTAGCAGGTTCCAAGGTAACATGACTAGTCAGTGATCGCCTTTGGAGTGCTGAGTTCCACTGTGATGGGCTCCAGTCGATCCTTGGTAGTTTGGAGGTAAAGTCTGGTGCATCTTATGCATCTTCCCTGGTCATCTTCATGCGCCAACTTCTCGCCCACCTGTCCCACGTCTACGCACACAGAGCCCTGATCCAGTGTCCGTGGGTTCTGTTGAGTGGCTTGAAGCTCTATCCCTTAGCCCTATGTGGTCACCTTCCAGTGGATTTGTGTGCAGAGTTGGCTTTGGTACTAGATGCATCCTCAGCCTCTTGTTTTAGTAGCAGGGCACGTTGGTTCTCCTCCAGTCTAGGGACCAGTCCCATTCTGCGACCAAGTCCTTCCACTCCAATGCTGTATGTGGAACGAGGCCACTGGAGTATGGCGCACGTCCCATGGGCTCTAGGACCCGTTCTGTCTTATGCCTGGGTCGAGCTGCACCAGCTCCAGACCACAGGTCTTCACTCCTCCTTCACGACTCTCCACCTTTCTACAGGCTGCTCCCACTAACTAGTCTCCATCCCCCAGCCTGGCCTGGACTGTGCAGCAATCAAAAGGTGAAACTTGTGTGATGCCCCTGGAATATCAGGTCATCACAGGTTTACTCACACTCTTTAGTGCAGTATTCAAATCCCTCATGGTTCTGGGTCCCCATCTTGCGGTGCTGCCCCCAACAGCAAATTAAATCCTAGATACACCCTGCACCACACCCACCAGACACCAGTGGGCGGCTTGAGCGGAATAGTCTCGCCCACCTAGGGGGGTGAGGGAGGGGATGTGAGGAGTGTAAGAAGAGAGTAGTGTGAGAGTTGTGAAGTGGAGGAGGCAGGGAGCGGGGGCTCCCAAGAGTAGCTGTCTAGGTTGCAGGCGGTGTCTGGACCTAAAGGAGTTGTACCCCCGGTTGCAGGGGATTGAGGCAAGGTGCCTGGACCTCTCAAGGAGGATGGTCAGCAGCCTGGTCCCATCACCGGTCCGGGACCGAAGGCACGGTGGGGTACATGGACCCTAGGTCGGGGAGAAGCTTCAGGCAACCCGACAATTAACCTGTGGAGAACAGCGCCTTTATGGACTGTTCCCACCAGCTCCAAAATCGGGGCACTAGCGTAACGAGGGGGATAGGGCCTTCCATACAAGCAGCCCACTAAAATCCCAAGCGTGAGCCCTGAGAGCAGGCTCCCACACTTAGCCATAGTGGGGAGCAGGGCCCAGCAAGTTCCAGACTACCGGGCCACTACAGTGAATTTAAACTTTGTGCCAGGAGGCAGGTCACGGATCATCAGGCAGTACTGCAGGAGACGGGACCCGGACGAGCTCCCCTTTGAGCGGCACCTAGAAACTTTGTTTACCCTGTTTTCAGCATCTGCTTACTGGCTGAGTACATGAGTGATCTCCCAGTCACGGCACCCAGTATCATCATCCAGAGTACCGGGGCATACCCCTACCAGTGTAGGTTGACACCTTGCTGCCCCATTCCATCACCCACTCCCAACAACGGCAGTGACGGTACTCAATTCCCACACACCACAGGTGGCGTCACAAACTCTCCCTGTAAATATTCCCTTTTACTTTAGAGTGTGGCCCCTAAGCCCCCGGGTCCGGAGACCCTCGAGCCATGAACGGACACTACCCTCGGATCCAAGCGGTTCGATCCGCTGCTGGGGTGGCACACTTTCCCTAACCACGGTCCAGTGGAGTATTGCTGAGTGAGTGTCTGTTTGGTGTGCATACCAGTGGATGACCTTTTCCTTACCCAGGACGGGGCACCCCATCTCTGGCTGAGATGCAGTACCTCTGTGGCGACTGAAGCCTCAGGGGAGCCACACAAGAACGGTAACATGGACCTCCCCAAGAAGCTCGTGTTTAGAGTCTGGACACTAGATGTCCAGTACGGACCTCGAACTTTACAGTTCAGGTTCGCCCATTAGTTATGCCCCCAGTGGCATCAAAACAGAGTTAGCGGAGGGCAGTGGAGCACCTCCAAGACTGAGGGACAGTTCATTCCCTTTGTCCAGCATGGATATCCATTAGTTGTGTGACACAGATGAAGCACAGAGGTTGGTGCTATGGTCACCTATATAATCCTTCATCTTTATAAACTTTTTACTCCTTGTCAGACTACCCAACAAATCATGGGCTGGGAGGGTCTAATCAAACTTTCCTAAACCTTTGAGAATGTTCCTGTGCTTCTGTTGGACCTGGTGTGCATCTGTGTCGCCCTAGGATAAGGGGTACTCAGATCCGGGCCACGGGGTCACTTCTGTGGGCATCACGGTGGTGTGACCCCGGTCTGTGATCCCAGGCTCCACAGTAAGAAGGGGATTAGGTAAGGGAGATTTTCCGTGACGCCACCTGTGGTGTGCGGTGAGGTAACAGAGCACCGCCGCTGCCGGTAAATGGATCCCGGGGATGGTGGTGGGCAGCAAGGTGGTGATTTCCCTCCACGGGTAGGGTGTTGGTGTCCCGGGACCCCGGTGAGGTGGTGCAGGGAGGAGATGGAGACCGTCTGAGAGCTGTGCACCCGGTTGGACCGGGGGATGTTGTTACAGTTCGCTTTGCAAGGAAATTCACACAGTCAGGCATTAACCAGAAATTGCCAGTGTCTGCAGCCTTCGGTGCGGAGGGTGTTTGGGGTCCCACACACAGTACAGCAGGATCCTGGTCTTGTTTTGCAGCCAGACGCTTCTTTCTCCTTCCTCAGTCGGGAACGGGGAGCCCACTCCCCTGCAGTGATCTGGGTCACCCCTGGATGCCGGCGGGCCACTACCCTGCTCCGGCCACCTCGGGCCCCTTCCTCACACTTCCCTTCCTTATAGCAGCCAGGAGCTATCCTCTCCTGGTCTGCCCTCTACACACTCCAAACTTACACACTCCAAACTCACTCTGCTCCAGCCCCTCCCCTCCTGCTCTGTTTAGCTCTTACACTGGGGGGGGGGGGGGTCTGTCCTGCTGCACTGGTGTGGGATCAGGTTACCAAGGAGGAGAATGGCCTGCACTTTGCTGGATGTCTGCAGGCTCTGACACCCTGGTTTTGCCAGGGCGTCACACATCTCCCTCCTCTACTCCTTGTTGTCCAAGGAACAGGTTGTTTTGTAACAATTGCCTCTAAGCAGGAGTATAATCGGCTACAGGTAAAACTACCTTGTATGTCTAAACTGTGCCCGCAAAAACATTGTGTGGGGCTTTGAGGACCATTACCTTATTCGTTGTATCATTTTGGTTTTATGTTTAATAAAAGGCTGCTGTGGCCAATTAATTCCACCCTTTGGTGTGGTCTCTTGATTTTAGTATTTAAGCTATGGGCCTAGAGGAGAGGATGAATGGGATGGGGGAGGCAAGGACTTAAATTGTGGTTAGGAATTACTAGTCAAGACTTCCCGGTCCCCACCAGAGTCTCCTCCAAGTCATCCATGCTGGACACATGAAAAGCTGGTGTATCTCTGTAGTGCAGACAGCCATCTCCTGATCCTCCTCCTCATTATTATCTCCCAATCTGCACTGAGGAGATAGTATGAGGCTGGGTAGCATCAACTTGTGTACTTTCATCTTCCATGTCCAACTGGTGCACGTGCAAAGATCCCTCCAAGGCCGGCGTTCCATTTGCGTATGACTCGTGCGAGTCCCGCATCGGTATCGCCCGACACGGTGCACACCCACCAGACATTAGCGCCTCAGGTGCATGGAAATGCCGTGCCGGGCAATACCGATGCAAGACTTGCACGAGTCATACACAAGTAAAATTGTACCCTAACAGTGAGCATTTCAGGAGATCGAAGCGGGATGGTTATGCGGATTATGACATCACCACTCACCATCTTGGTTGATTTCTCAAACGTTTGTAATGCCACACAGTTGTCAGACATCCATGGCCACTAATCAGTTCTTATGTATGGTGACCGACCGAAACACCAAAAGGCATGTTGTAGCTGGGTATTTAACTACTGCCCTCTACTGCTAACAAAGCCTTGCCAACATATGTAACGTTGAGTCCCAGAGCAAGGGCAAGTAGTCATAAACTGCTGCAGCCATGCCAGTCCGGTGAAGCTGTAGTTGACTTGCAGAACTGGGTGCACACATGGCGCACCTTGACAAGTAGTTCAGGCAAATCTGGGTAGGTTTTCAGAGCGTGCTGAAGCATCAAATTAAGCCTGTGGGCCAGACATGGTAGATGTAGCAGCTTGCCAAGCTTCAGAGCCACCATCAGGTTACGGCCATTATCACACATGACTATGCCTGGCTGGTGGTTCAGCAGAGAGCCACAGATTGGTCTGTTAGACCTTTCAACAATTCTGTGGCAGTGTGTGTCTGTTGGTGCTTCACCACCGCAGTGCTTCCAGCTTGCAACATATAAGAATGGCAATTCGATATTGAGGAAGAGGGGGTGCAGGAACTCCTGTAGGAAGTGATGTCTAGAGATCCTGATGGAACTAGGGCCCACAATTCTAGACTCCAGTAGCACATGCGCCATCCCAGATGCTGACTGACCCAGACTCCATGATGTTCACCTAGTGTGTAGCCAGGGAAATCTAGCATCACTGGCCACAAGCACTTGTCAGGTTAAGTGGACCCTCCCAGTAACTGCATCGATCAGGGCACTGGTGATGTTATGGGACATGTGCTTGTGTAAGGAGGGGATGTCACACCAGGAGAAATACTGGTGGCTGGGGACAACTTCCACCATGAGGTTGCAGAAAGCCTCAGTGTCCACAAGCCTAAATGGCAACATTTCCAGGGCAAGCAGTCTGCAAATATGGCCATTAAATGTATGGGCCTGTGAGTGGGTAGCTAGGTATTTCAGCTTGCACATGGAGGGGGGCAGGTAGCGGCCACTACTATGCAAGTAGTATAATGTAAACCTAATGTATTTAAGTATGGTATATATGTACAATAATGCAGGATGTAGCAGAGCTGGTTGGGTGCAGCACTCGGTGCCCCTAGCGGTTATAGGTATATGTGACGGGGTATGCGACAGAGCAGGCAGGGACACCAAGCTGATGAACAATCCAACAAATTTTATTGAGGCAGGGAGCATAAAACATCCAATATCCAAATGGTTCTTAAGAGTCCACAATGAGTTCACACAAAGAAAACAGATCCGAGGGCGCCACCCAGCAATCAGACGCCAAGGAAAATACAACACTCCTTAGAGGAGTTCCTTAAATCCGGTAGTGTGACTGAGACAACACTATCCCATGTAGCAGCTGATCTTCAATGTCCCATAGTCCATACCCGGGCACCAGGATCTGCCCTCAGCACAGATCCTCGTCCTTCAGCCAGCAAAGCATCAACTGACTCAAAACATGTGGCTGAATCTCCCATCTCCCCTTAGATCTACCCCCTGGATGGGAAGGGTTCATACCCACTTTTGAGTAGTGGCAATGTATGGAGAAGTCTCTAGAAGCTCATGGCTCCATTGTCTCCCACAAGCCTGTCTATTGGAGTCACCCCCAGCTAAGAAGAACAAAGACAGCCAAGCAACCTACATGACCCTATAATGGCATAGAGTACATGAATACAGGCTGGGGAGCAACACATCACAACCCCCCTTCCCCCTCAATTTGTGTACGGACTAGTGACCTCAATAGGTCACTTGTCAAGTACAGAAACATGGCTGACATGACTCAGGGCTCCTCCTGTCTGGACAATCTATCGGCATTTTGAGTTGGCTCCATCTTCTTTAGTGTATGGTGGATGTGTACTGTAGAGTTGATGGGTCGGGCTCCAGTTTGTATCCTCCTTGACTTAAACTCTGCCTCCTGCACCCACAAATCGGCATTGTAGAGCTCCCACATCATTGCCTAGGAGAATATCTGCAGGCAGGCAGCTCATCACCCCAACCACACATTGCTTGACCCCAAAGCCAATGTCCAGTTCTACACTTGCTTTTGGGATATTTTTCCTTTGTCCTCCAGCCAATTCAATGGTAAACCCTGGTACTGGCTGTATCGCCTCTGGCCGAACCACCCGGGGATCAGCGATTGTGAAAAATGCCCCAGAATCACAAAAACCAAGAACTCGGTCCATCCAGTACAACCTCCTGTAAGTGCTTTCTTGGATAGTAAGAAGAATTCGGGGCTGTAGCTCGCACCCCATAAACACCTAGTGGTCGAAGTAAACTTGAAGGGGTGACACCTCTTCCCTCATTGTACTTGGCTATACATAATTAACAGGTTGATTTGGTGCAGGGTCATTCCTCAGTTGACCAGCCAGGCAAGTGTCTTGTAGATGGCCAGGCTGCCCACATCGATAGCATCTGTGCTGCGTCTCACTCCTTCCAGTTTGCATTCTAGAGAAGTAGGTAGGAGAACTTTGTGACTGATATGGATGTGCAGGTGCTGGAGGTGGTTGTCGATTTGGAGGATGACTCCACTGGATAGATGGGCATGTGGCCTGAAGATGCCCGGGATACCCACAGCTATAACATCTTTGCTCTTCTACTTTCTTTCCTAGTCACATTCCAGAAAGTGTGGTAGGAGTAACTGGAGGCACATTCACACGGCATTATCCACATGAGGTGGGAGATCTTGGAGGTCGAGGAACATTGGGTACTGAAGGACAAGGAACCTCTGGTGTTGGGGTGCTGGTCATTTTTTCTCCCTCCACTAGCAGCTTCTTCCACTGAGGCTTGATAGTGAGAAACTCATCAGCTAGAGTAGCAGCTTGTTCCACTGTCTCTGGTCTCCTCTCACGCACCCATTCCTGGATCTTAGTAGGGCACTTGGCATAGAACTGTTCTTTTAGGATGACCTGGAAGAAGGTTTTCCAAGTTAAGGCTCACTCTCCCTCCAGCCAGCGATGGCATACTTGTTTGAGTCTGGGCATACATTTCGAAAGACCCTTCTCAATCACAGGCTAAAGTACGGAACTGAGTCCTGTATGTATCTGGGGTCACAGCATAATGTTCCAATATGTTTTTTTTAATGGTTCCATAATCACAGTTCCACTGAGGGTCTATAGCTCTATAAGCCTCAGCAGCTCGACCCTCTAAGAGACCAACCAGGTGTCTGACTCGCTCCCTTTCTGGGACTACCATTAATCAGCATTGATGCTCGAAGTCCTGGAAGCGGGGGTGCTGTGGGTACAGTCTGGAGGTTCTAGCTGCTTCCAGAGCAAGCCTCCTCTCCAGCAATGCCCTCTCTTGAGCTCTGTGAATTGAATCCATCTTATATTCACTGGTGACCTCATCATCTCCTCCTCATACTGCACAACCCACTGACTTTTTTTGGGTATTTACATCCAGCTCCCGTCTTTCCTCCAATGCTGCGGAAATCCTTTCCTCGGTGCCATCTTGCAGGCAAGCTCCTTCCAAAGCCTCAATTAGTTGCTCCTTGGAGAGTCCTTTGTAGCCAACTCCTAATTCACGGGCCTTTGTTTTGAGGCTTGACATAGTCCAGTTCCTGTTTCCTGAGGTTCTGGTTCAATATGTTGATGGGCCGTTGTCCTCTATTCCTTCTGCTCTGATCCCACTGCTGCCAGTTTGTGATGGGGTATGCAACAGAGCAGACAGGGACATCAGGAAAATGAACAATCCAACACATTTTATTGAGGCAGGGAGCATAACACATCCAATATCCAAATTTTTCTTTAGAGTCTACAATGAGTCCACACAAAGAAAACAGATTCAGGAGCGCCACCCAGCAATCCGATGCCAAGGAAAATGCAACAACAGTCCTTAGATGAGTTCCTTAAATCCGGTATTGTGACTGGGACAACACAATCCCACGTAGCAGCTGATCTTCAATGTCCCATAGTCCATACTCGGGCACCAGGATCTGCTCTCAGCACAGATCCTCACCCTAAAGCCAGCAAAGCATCAACTAACTCAAAACATGTGGCTGAATCTCCCCCCCTCCCCCTAGATCCACCCCCTGGATGGGAAAGGTTCACACCCACTTTTGAGTAGTGGCTATGTATGTAGAAGTCTCCAGACCAGAAGCTGATGACTCCATTGTCTCCCACAAGCCTGTCTATTGGAGTCACCCCCAGCTGAGAAGAACAAAGACAGCCAAGCGACCTACATGACCCTATATGGTATAGCGTACATGAATGCAGGCCGGGGGATGGGGAGGGACACATCGTCACAGTATATGATTGTTATAAACTGTAAATAATGTATAATGTGTGTTGTAGTGTACTGGACCCTCGTGCTGCGTCAGGCAGGAGATGTAGTGTGAGGTGTCAGTGACGCGCCCACCCCAGGGCTTTGGGACACCTGGTGCCGGGCCGGACTAGTCCGGGGGTAGTCAGTGGTGGTGGGGCCCGACTCCGTGACCCTGGCGAGGTCAACTAATATGGCAGTGGTGGGGATGGTAATCAATAATAGAGTTTGTAGGTTATTCGTGACGCCACCTGTGGAATGCGGCTATGGAGCCGCCGCTGCTGGATGGGACCTCCGGGGCTGATGGACTAGCAGCTGGGATGGTTCTGCTCCCCACAGGTGGAGCGGTACCCCGGGGCAACCGTTGGTGCTTATTAAAGTTTATGGTTCTTGGAAAGGGTGCAGGGCTAATCAGGACAGTGAAAAGAACCGACAAACAACAGTCTCTTTATCTTCTTTTTACTGTGCAACAATTCAGTCCTGGGAGACCGTCACAGATGGTGAAGGGGATCCGGCCGGCCTGGAAGTAACTGGGGCGATCTCCTTGGCCAGTCGAGTATTGAGGCCTACTCCCTGCTCTTCCCTCGCTTCTACAGGACCCTGCACTTTGGGTTTAGCAATGGCCCTCTTGCTGCTGGGACCGGTGGTTCGTCCCTTTCTCCTAGGATAGGCTGCGCAGGCCCTCCTTGATGCTTCCCTGCTGGGGTCCACACCGGGCCCTGGTGATGCATCTGTACCTTCGGATTGTTTTGGGGGCCAGGAGACCTACACTCCTCCTGCCCTTTGGATTCGGCTACCAGGAAAGGGTGTTACACCCTGGCAACCACAGACTCCAATGTCTAATTTTCACTGTGTTCTTCTGAGGCGAACCGGTTCTGACCAGTTCTCCCCTGGAATCTTCTCTGTGCCTCACTACGGCTCCTGTTTTTCTGGGTTGAGCTAGCCTAGCTCCAAGCCCCAGCTCACAAGACCGCACTACTCACTGCTTAGCTCCTCTCTCCTTGAACTTCCCTAACAGACTAACTAACTCTTCCCCCAGCTCAGGCTTAAGGAAGTGCTCCCTGGAACTCCAGGTTTAGAGCTCCCTCTGCTGGCCTGAGAGGGGAACAGTGTTGGATGTTGGTACTTACTGGCTAATAGACTTCCCCAATTACCTCCAGGCTCAGCATTAACCCTTTGGAGGCAATGCTGTTGTGGCAACCAGATCCTGGGGCGCCACATCAGCAACACTGTAGATATAGTAGTAATAATATAGGACAGTTAAATACTTTAGATAGGATGTTTTAGTTTAACTAGGGACCAAGCTGCAGGATTAGGATGATAGGAGTAGTTAGCTAGTTAATAGAATAGAGTAGGGACACAGGAAGAGCAGCAAGGAGGTTATAAGAGAGACGGAGACAGGAGGGAGGAGTGAGCAGAAGTTTTAGAAGCAGAGAGGAGTTTTGTTTATCAGTGAAGCGGCAGGACCTGAAGCATACAGACTGAGGCTATGAGATTGGGTCGGTCCAGGAAGAGAGGAATTCTCCTGTGTGTCAAGACCTCACCCTGCGAAAGGGCTGTGGTGTGTCCTGAGATCAGTGGAATGTCGGAGTACAGCCAAACTGCCGGTGCTGCCATGAGTCCGAGGACCAGAGTGTGAGACACTGCAGCCTCGCGGAAAGAAAAAAGGGGGAGGAAGCTTACATAGGACTCAGCTGCTTGAGCATAGTCCCCAGGGCGAGTGCCAGGAAGATAAAAGTTTCCCCCTGGGAGAGTAGACACAGCACGAGCGGTCCTAAGGTCCTGAAGCATGGACGAAGAGTAATCTGCAATAAAAAGTTCCTGTTTTACCAAAGACTGGCATGTGTTTTATATCGCCCACAGTCCCCGATGGGGACCCTGCAAGTAAATATAAAAGGTAACACCGAATGTAAGGACTCAAGCCTCATGCCCCAGCAGGAGCAACACACACACACACACACTTCATGAAGTTAGGGGAAGCACTGCCAGCCATGATCCGACTCCCTTCTTCACACACAAACACTGATAGTGGACCCAGGAGTATGGTCCACCTAGACAGGTGCTTGTGTGACGCCCTGGACTAGCCAGGTAGTCACAAACATAACATCACACACACACCCCCTCCCCTGGATAGTTAACAGTCAAACAAAATCCTTGTTGCCTCCTCCAGGGTCTGATGTCCACACCAGGTGGGGCGGAGCCAGGCGGTTGGCCCCACCCACCGAGGAGTTCACAGGCCTGGAGGCGGGAAAAAGCAGTTCAGTTTTTGAGTTGAAAGTGACAGGAGGGAAACAGTCTGCAGGAGTTGGTGCAGGTCAGCGGAACCGTAGGACCGGGGATGGGCGGTAGCCCGCCGGTACAGAGCCGGGGAGCAGATCTGAACCAAGCACAAAAGGCAGGGCCATCAGACCCTGACCAGGCTAGGAGCCGCCGACAACGGTCAAATCAGATAGTGACCGGGACCTCAGGGGTTCCCTCACACCCAAGACCCGACAGAAGGCAACCGTCCACACAGTGAGGATAAAAAGCCACTGCCATAGGCTAGAGTTCCAAGGGCCAGCGCCTGCGGGCAAAACGGTCTCCTTCGGTACATACACGCCGGGGAGCGGACTACCGTTGGGAAACCATGGGAGTCAATACATTCTACAGCGGTGCAGGGAAAGACAGCCACCATCAACCTGTCCGGGGAGAGCAAAGACACTGCAGTCGGCTGCGGGACCCGTCCATCCAGTAGTTTGTGTCGTGGGCGGAGGAGGGGACGCTGCGCTCTCCCACTGCTCGGGTCCGGCTGCCGCTGCTGCTGCGGCCTCTGCTGCTCGGTGGCTCGAGCGATGGGCCGGATCCCGGGGACTCGAGCGGCACTCCTCGCCCGTGAGTGAAAAGGGGTTTGGTTTTGGGGATTTATTGTCCGTGACGCCACCCACGGTTGTGGTGATTGTGTGGACACCACCGCTGCTCTGTATGGGGATCCCGGGAGCGGTGACAGGGAGCAGCAGAGTTGTTAGTTCTTCCCTCCGTGGGTAGGGGTTGGTTGTCCCGGGGCGCAGTGATGGGGTGAAGGATGAGGGATGGCAGGCCAGGTGCGGGGCCTGGTGAGGTGCAGGGTCAGCGCTGTGCCGCATGGCACAGTGGTACTCACTCAGCCTGAGACGATGACACAGTTCTCGGTAAAACACACGGCTGGAAAGACTGTTCCCACGGACGGCTGCTGTTGCTTTTCCCCGGTAGTTGGCGGTGACTGTCTCTGTCCCTGCACCTAGTGTAATTTTGGTAGCAATGGGTTCCCACCGGTAACCCGCTCCCCGACTTGGATATGGGCCGGAGGAGCCCCTCTTTGCCCGCAGGCGCTGGCTCTGAGAAACTGGTGCCTTGGCAGTGGCAGTGTCTCTCTCCTACGGTTGGACTGTTGTCTTCAATCGGGACTTAGTTGTTGGGAGACCCGGAGGTCCCCTTCACTGACGGATTTGGCAAATTCACGGCGACTCCTAGCCTTGCCGGGATCCGAAAGGCCCCTGCCAATGGTGCTGGCTTCTCCTTGTATACCGGTCCGGTACCGCCGGGCCACCACCCGTCCACGGTCCTTTTGGCAACCTCCGATCAGCCTCTCCTGCAGACGGTCACCACCGTCTGCTAACCTTGCTGTCTCAGTCCGGGGCACACACCCGGACCAACTTCAGGCTTTCAAACTGTCACTTTTCCTCTTTCACTACTTTCCTTACTTCTACTTCAAACTCCAAACCTAATCTCTCTCCTTCCACTTCCCTAGCTTCACTCTAACTGCCTGTGTTTTCCTGCCTCCAGGACTGTGAACTCCTTGGTGGGCGGAGCCAACCGCCTGGCCCACCCCCTGGTGTGGACATCAGCCCCTGGAGGAAGGCAACAAGGGTTTCTGGTCTAGCTTAGGTGTACCTAACCGGGGTGTAGGGTGTGGTGGTGTCATTACCTGTGACCCCTGGCTTGCCCAGGGCGTCACATTTGCTTTACCAGAGACTCTGAATCTGTGTCTGAGCGAGTACAACAGTGCCATCCGGCACCGCGCCGCGCTGCCTCCGCAACCCTGCACCCCAGCTACCCTGCCTCCCCATATCACCACCGGGCCCCGGGATCACCAACCCCTACCCACGGAGGGGGAACCAACATCCTAGCTGCTCCCTGCCATCGCTCCCGGGATGCCCGTCACCAGCAGCGGTGGTGCCCATTATCACCACGATCCGTGGGTGGCGTCACGAACTATCTCCCCAAACAAACCACCCCCTTTTCACTCGTGGGCGAGGAGCGCTGCTTGAGTCCCTGGGTCCAGCCCACCGCTCAAGCTACCGAGCAGCAGAAGCCCCGGACCAGAGCGAAGCGAGCTCGGCCCCTCCGCCTGCGACACTTGGAAGCCATGTGCCTGAGCATGCCGATAGTGGTCAGGCCTCTGCTGATCTTGGTACAGTGCAGGTTACAAATGACCGTTCTTTTGTCTTCCGCACTGTCTCAAGAAAAAAAAAGTAACCCACACCAGACTGGCAGGGGCAACTTGCCACAGTGGAACTGACGCCCTGGGCAAGCCAGGGGTCACAGGTCATCACACCACCACACCCTACACCCCAGTTAGGAACACCCAAGCTACCAAAATCCTTGTTGCCTTCCTCCAGAGGCTGATGTTCACACCAGGGGGTGGGCCAGGCAGTTGGCTCCGCCACCGAGTACACAGCTCTGGAGGCGGGAAGAACCAGGCAGTCAGTTGAGGAGGTGAAGGAGAGAACAGTTAAGGAAGTGAAAGTAGAAGGAAGTGAAGTGGTAGAGGAGCAAAGGAGAAAACTGGAGTAAAGGAGTAAAAGTGACAGTAAGAAGGCCTGAAGCTGGTCCGAGTGTGTGCCCCGGACTGAGACAGCAAGGTCAGCAGACGGCAGTGACTGTCTGGAGGGGTGATTGCTCGGAGGTTCCTGGAAGGACCGCGGACGGGTGGTGACCCGGCGGTCTGGAGCAGTGTACAAAGAACAGTCAGCACCAGGGCAGGGGCCTCTCGGACCCCGGCAAGGCTAGGAGTCGCCATAATTTGCCAAATCCGTCAGTGAAGGGGACGACTGTCTCCCAACAACCAAGTCCCGATTGAAGGCAACAGCCCAACCATTAAAGCAGAGACACCGCCACCGCCAGGGCACCAGTTTCTGAGGGCCAGCGCCTGCGGGCAAAGAGTAGAGCTCCTCCGGTCCAGCTTGAAGCCGGGGAGCGGGTTACCGGTGGGAACCCATCGCAACCATCAACAACATAGGTGCAGGACAGAGGGACAGTCACCGTCACCTTCTGGGGAAAGCAAGTGCAGCTGTCCGTGGGAACCGTCTTTCCAGCCGTGTGTTTTACCGAGAACTGTGTCATCGTCTCAGGCTGAGTGAGTACCACAGTGCCGCAAGGCACAGCGCTGCCCCCGCGTCCCTTCGCCCACCGAGCCCTGCATCTCCCACCTCATCACTGGGCCCCGGGATCACCAACCCCTACCCACGGAGGGGCAACACAACAACTTAATGCTTCACACCATCACTCCCGGGGTCCTCACACCGAGCAGCGGTGGTGCTAACAAATCACCACAACCGTGGGTGGCGTCACGGACAATAGACTATATCCCAAAACCCAATCCCCTTTCACTCACGGGCGAGGAGTGCCGCTCGAGAACCCCCGGGATCCGGCCCACCGCTCGAGCCACCACTGAGCAGCAGCAGCCGGACCCGAGCAGAGGGGTGAGCGCAGTGCTGACACCCTCCTCCCCGCCCGCGACAGAACAGTTGTCCTTCTCCCTTTGGCCACCACACTGCTTGTTGTGGATCTCTCCCCCTCTATGCCAACTCTGCATGTCACCTCACCAGGTTTGGTCAGTGACTTAATCGTCCACCACCTCTTCCACACTCTGGTCCTCCTCCTGACTTGGTGGCAACTGTAATCATCCACTTCTTGATACACTAATTGCTGCTTCTCCCCACTATTTACTCTCTTACCTTGGCTGCTCAAATATTTGGGCATCACCGAACACGATCTTCTCATGCCCCTCTTGAGATGTGTATTGCGAAAGGTGAAAAGGCATTAATGGAAAGGTAAAGAGCTCATTGGAGTGTCCCAGTGTGGGATCACTTGTCTTCTGGGATGAGTAAAGAGGATCAGGTTGAGGATTATGTGGTCCTGTGTCTTGGCTAGTTAGACTACACTGTGTGGAAGACAGGGTGGTGCTGGGTAACAGACTGCAAGTTTTATCTACCTTCAAACCCACAACCTGCTCACACTGTTCTGGCTTAAACAATGGTGTCCCGCACCCCTGCTGAGTGAGACAGGAAGCTAGGTCTAGATAATAAGTATATGGTGTCCCCCCGCAGCAGGCACAGTTTGCTTGGCCCACAGCCTCTGCGTGCACCACTCTCAGCGGGAGATCCACGTCGCTTACCGCAGGCCTTGTGTATTTTAACTTATGTATACAGCTAAGAGTGGTATTACTAGAGAATAAATTTAAAGTTAGCCATGAAAACGATATTTGGGTTAAATGTAGCCACAGCAAACACTAAGAACATAATCACTTTAATATATTATCCCTTCTCCAGCAGAAACTCCCCATACACTAACTCTGGGAACAGTGCGAAGAGCATGGCATCCCTGAGTCTTCTATAAACGCGATGTGGCCAGTCAGTAATGCCAGTAGCCAACATGGCTATGGCAGTGACGTGATAGGCAAGCCATGCCCACATGTTTAGCGGCAAAAAAAAAAAAAAAAAAAGATACTTTAGCACCGAGCACGCTCACCCATCACAAGTGATTACAAAGATGATGAATATTTAAATCGCAATTGATTGTTTTCTGGATCTATGAAAAGAACACAGAAATTGGTTGGAACAGATATTTATGCTGGTTTTTTTTCCCCACTTATTGAATTGTCTCACCTACCCAGAATTACTTACGTGACACCTCAGGATACACCCTACTGGTCTGGCCCGGGATCCACTGGTACACGGGGAATTCATAGAGCTTCCCATCCGGGGAGGTGACATGGAAATATTCACAGTACCAGAGGTCGGTGGCTGAAGACACATTGGCTTCTTTATAGAGTCGCATAGACATCAGCTCCCCTACGTCCTGCTCAATATTCACATCAAAGTCACGCACCTGGAAAGAGAACATGGACCCCACATTAGGAGAAAGCCAAAAACCAGCTAAAAATGTAAAGCCTGACCTATGTGTCTATAGAGCGGGTGCAGAATGTCTCCCACTGACTGGTTTATAGTAGCCAGAAAAAAATCTCCTCACACAAGAGCCCAAGTCTAGAGACCCAATAATGATCTGATTACCACAACCCATTTTCTACAATCCAAAGATTGAGTAGACTGGAGACCACTCACCGTATTAGAGAGCAACTGATTACACAGCTCCTTCTTCTCACTCATTCCATTTGCCCCAACAAGACTGATGGAGATTGTGTAATTGGTCCCAGAAAGGGGGTAGCATCCTGTGGACACCTTCACCTTGTAGACCCCCATTTCTTTCGCAGATGCCCTGCACATATACAAGACTAGGGTCACTGGGTGGAATCTGTTATAGAATCCATGTCCTTCAGGAGAACGGAAATCAGAAATGTGAAAGGTTAACGCAGCCGACATGTGACAGCAGCCGGGGACCCCAACATCCGTGTGTCCCACATGTAAGAAGGTCTGATACCAAGCAGAAGGCATCAGCTTTCATCATTAGGTGGACAGCAGGATTATAGTCATCCTCCACCGTGGCAGGGACTGTACCATGTCACGCGAGGGTGGTGGCTGGGGCAGGAGAACATTGGGCGCAGTTACTTTTACTGCACATTGGAGTAATTTGGACCCTTAATCTTTTCTTGTACATATCAAATGTAATATCACTCCTTTTATAATTTGCATCTAAGGTGTCAGTTAAGGAGTTTATAAAAGTGGTCAGTACAGATGGCCACGCTAGAATAGACTCCCGACCCTACACACTTAGATGTGACAACGCATTTCAACTTCTTGGCCTCATTCCGTATTCTGTACCTGACTGATTACTAGATTAGACAACAGAATGGTGGGGGGGAGAATACAGCAGAAGCCTGAGGAGGGAAATGTAGCTATTGGGTGAGGGGGCGATATACAGCAAAAGGTCTAGAAGGACGGTGAAGGAGGGATTACAAGAGGAGCCTGAGGAGGACAGCGGAGGTAAAGGGGGACGGAAATACAGCAGGAGCCTGAGGAGGACAGCGGATGTAAAGGGAGGGCGGGAATACAGGAGGAGCCTGAGGAGGATGTCGCGGGCGGGGAGGACGCCACTGCGCTGCGCTCGCTAACGCTCGGGTCCGGCGCTACTGCGATGGCTGCTTGGTGGCTCGAGCGGCGCTCCTCTCCCGTGAGTGAAAGGGGTGGTTGGTTTGGGGGATTTTAGTCCGTGACGCCACCCACGGGTTGTGGTGAGGTTGGGCACCACCGCTGCTGGTGACGGGGATCCCGGGAGCAATGGTAGGGAGCAGCTGGGATGTTGTTTTCCCCTTCCGTGGGTAGGGGTTGGTGGTCCCGGGGCCCGGTGAGGTGACGGGGAGGCAGGGCTGGCAAGATGCAGGGTCGCCTGGACTATGCAGCGCAGTGCCGGATGGCACTGTTGTACTCACTCAGCCACAAATGTACGCAAAGTCTCTGGTAAACCAAATGGCTGGATGGACGGGTCTCGCAGCCGGCTGCTGTTTCTCCTGGACGGTTGGTGGTGGCTGCCTTTCCCTGCACCTTTGTGTATGTTCGGTCCCGATGGCTTCCCAACGGTAACCCGCTCCCCAGCGTGTATATGTGCCAGAGGAGCCCTTGGAACTCTAGCTGTGGCGGTAGCTGTATTTCCTTCTACTGGTCGGACGGTTACCTTCAATCGGGTCTTGGCTGTTAAGAAACACCTGGTGTTCCGGTCACTGACGGATTTGACCTCTAATGGCGACTCCAAGCCTGGTCGGGGTCTGCAGGCCCTGCTGGTGTGTGCTGGCTTCACTTCGCTCCCCGGTTCGGTACCGGCGGGCCTCCGCCCGACCCCGGTCCTACGGTTACACGTTGATTTGCCTCTCCTGCAGACGGCCACCACCGTCTGCCAACCTTGCTCTTAGTGCCCAGGCCACACACCTGGACACTCAGTTTGCTCCTTCTCACTCCTCACTTCCACTTCCCTAACTGATCTGACTTCCTTTTCCCGCCTCCAGGACTGTGAACTCCTCAATGGGTGGGGCCAACTGCCTGGCTCCACCCCACCTTGTGTGGACATCATCCCCTGGAGAGAGGCAACAAGGATTTTGTGTCTGGCTGATGTGCCCGTCTCGGGGTGGGGGTGTGTGTTGTAGTACCTGTGACGACCTGGCTAGTCCAGGGCGCCACAGAGGACAGCATAGGTAAAGGGGGGGCAGAAATACAGCAGAAGCCTGAGGAGGAAAATGTAGCGGTTGGATGAGGGGGCGACATACAGCAAAAGGTCGAGAAGGACAGTGCAGGAGGGAATACAGGAGGAGCCTGAGGAGGACAGCAGAGGTAAAGGGGGGCGGAAATACAGCAGAAGCTTGAGGAGGACAGCGGAGGTAAAGGGGGGCGGGAATACAGGAAGAACCTGAGGAGGACAGCGGAAGTAAAGGGAGGGCGGGAATACAGGAAGAGCCTGAGGAGGACAGCGGAAGTAAAGGGGGGGGGGCGGGAATACGGCAGGAGCCTGAGGAGGACAGCGGAGGTAAAGGGGGGTGGGCAGACATACAGCAGGAGCCTGAGCAGGACAGCGGTGCTAAAGGGAGGGAATACAACAGGAGCCTGAGGAGGACAGCTCAGGCAGCTGAGCAGAACCGTGCAGACGGGGGTGGTGAAGAAGAGGTGGAGCTAGGGAAGGCAGCAGGAGGCCAAGTGGGATGCAGTGGGAGACATGGGGTGGGAAGGGTCAGTGACGGCTGGAGGCCAAGAAGCTAGAAGGGCATCGACACTCCCCAGACAGTGTCAAACTTGGGTATTTTTTAATTATTTTTTTTTAAATGGCAGTTGGCCCAGCTCTAGCTGATTGACGTGGTGGCAATACTTTGGGAGTTGATGGCAGCTGTGACTGAACTAACCCACTAAGTGGGGGAGGGGAAATATATACATACACACACACACACACACACACACACACACACGCTCTTTGGAGTTCCAACATAATCCAATGGTTTATTGAACCACAATACCCATGAAATCCTATGGAGCCTTGTTCTGTGAACACTCAGAACAAGGCTCCATAGGAATCAATGGGCATGATGGAATATTACACCATTAGATTACATCAGGATGCCAGGGATTGATCCTGCCAGTGTAACATGCGGTCTCGGATTAGACATGCAGAGGGAAGTACACAGATGGGGAAACTGACTTGCTCGTTAAATTAGCAGACAAGGCTCATAGGAATATTTTCCAACCCCATCAACCAAAAAATGGAGGGCAGGAACACAATGGTGAGTGCCGGCCACAGGGACCACAACTATATAAGGCTCTGTATTGCTCAGACCAGAGACTGGAAATCAGTAAAGAGTCAGTGATGTCTGTCCACAGCTGGACACTGAGGGGAAGCCTCCTGCAGACATTACTGCACAATGATGAGGGTTGTAGTCCTCTATCCCCCAGCCTTGTGCCCAGCACTCACCTCTGTACCTGGAGAATAAGTCCCAGCCGGGGGGGAGAGGCCGCCTTATAGGAGACTGACGAGCTCCAGCCGTGGACAGATGGGCGGGGGCTTCGGATATAGGGGGTCTCCAGTATCAAACCACCAAGTACATGTATCCATCTGCACTCTCCAGGAGCCGCCCGCACTGGACGTGTATGACACAGGTTTGGGATGTTTACTACCACCATTTGAGATACATCATTGAATAAGAAATAAAATATGAATTCCTCCATTATTATTATTGTCATTGGTTTTTTGCATTTTTACTATGTGGTGAACATAGTTGGGTACTTTACTGTAAAGCCTCGTTCACACGCGGAGTGTTTGGTCAGTATATTACCTCAGTATTTGTATGTAAGGCCTGGTCACATGTGCAGTGTTTGGTTAGTATATTACCTCAGTAGTTGTATGTAAGGCCTCGTTCACACGCGGAGTGTTTGGTCAGTATATTACCTCAGTAGTTCTATGTAAGGCCTCGTTCACACGCGGAGTGTTTGGTCAGTATATTACCTCAGTAGTTGTATGTAAGACCTCGTTCACACGCGGAGTGTTTGGTTAATATATTACCTCAGTAGTTGTATGTAAGACCTCGTTCACATGTGGAGTGTTTGGTCACTATATTACCTCAGTAGTTGTATGTAAGACCTCGTTCACATGTGGAGTGTTTGGTCAGTATATTACCTCAGTAGTTGTATGTAAGACCTCGTTCACACGCGGAGTGTTTGGTTAGTATATTACCTCAGTAGTAGTGATGAGCGAGTATGCTTGTTACTACTCGGTACTCGCACGAGTATCAATGTACTCGGGCTACTCGGCGGGGACCGAGTAATCTCGCAATACTCGTGCTGTACTCGTGGTCTTCATGTTGGCGCTCTTTTTAGAGCCAGCCCTTATGCAGGGATTGGCTGGCAGACCACTGCAATGCCACAGCCCTGTTGTGGAATTGCAGTGATTGGCCGGCCCTCACAGCATGACCGTGCCTTTAGCCCGACACTTCCCCGCTCGGCTACGGCCCCTCCAGCACTCCACTCCGCGTGTATATATATATATATGCACGCTTACACACACACGTTTTTTTTTTTTAATTTACAGTTTTATGGTTTCTACATGCTGCCGGTGGTCATTTCAGAATAATACTCGGGTCCCCCATAGGATAACATTGGGCTCGGTGCTCGGGCCGAGTACACGAGTATCTTGGGATGCTCGGCCCGAGCCTCGAGCACCCGAGCTTTTTAGTACTCGCTCATCACTACTCAGTAGTTGTATGTAAGACCTCGTTCACACGCGGAGTGTTTGGTCAGTATATTACCTCAGTAGTTGTATGTAAGGCCTCGTTCACACGCGGAGTGTTTGGTTAATATATTACCCCAGTAGTTGTATGTAAGACCTCGTTCACATGTGGAGTGTTTGGTCAGTATATTACCTCAGTATTTGTATGTAAGGCCTCGTTCACATGTGGAGTGTTTAGTCAGTATATTACCTCAGTAGTTGTATGTAAGACATCGTTCACACGCGGAGTGTTTGGTCAGTATATTACCTCAGTAGTTGCATGTTAGACCTCGTTCACATGTGCATTGTTTGGTCAGTATATTACCTCAGTGTTTGTATGTAAGACCTCGTTCACACGCGGAGTGTTTGGTCAGTATATTACCTCAGTAGTTGTATGTAAGGCCTCGTTCACACGTGGAGTGTTTGGTCAGTATATTACCTCAGTATTTGTATGTAAGACCTCGTTCACACGCGGAGTGTTTGGTCAGTATATTACCTCAGTGTTTGTATGTAAGACATCGTTCACATGTGGAGTGTTTGGTCAGTATATTACCTCAGTAGTTGTATGTAAGACCTCGTTCACATGTGCATTGTTTGGTCAGTATATTACCTCAGTAGTTGTATGTAAGACCTCGTTCACATGTGCAGTGTTTGGTCAGTATATTACCTCAGTGTTTGTATGTAAGACCTTGTTCACACGCGGAGTGTTTGGTCAGTATATTACCTCAGTGTTTGTATGTAAGACCTCGTTCACACGCGGAGTGTTTGGTCAGTATATTACCTCAGTGTTTGTATGTAAGACATCGTTCACATGTGGAGTGTTTGGTCAGTATATTACCTCAGTAGTTGTATGTAAGACCTCGTTCACACACGGAGTGTTTGGTCAGTATATTACCTCAGTGTTTGTATGTAAGACCTCGTTCACATGTGCATTGTTTGGTCAGTATATTACCTCAGTAGTTGTATGTAAGACCTCGTTCACATGTGCATTGTTTGGTCAGTATATTACCTCAGTAGTTGTATGTAAGACCTCGTTCACACGCGGAGTGTTTGGTCAGTATATTACCTCAGTGTTTGTATGTAAGACCTCGTTCACATGTGGAGTGTTTGGTCAGTATATTACCTCAGTGTTTGTATGTAAGACCTCGTTCACACGTGCAGTGTTTGGTCAGTATATTACCTCAGTAGTTGTATGTAAGGCCTCGTTCACATGTGGAGTGTTTGGTCAGTATATTACCTCAGTGTTTGTATGTAAGACCTCGTTCACACGCGGAGTGTTTGGTCAGTATATTACCTCAGTAGTTGTATGTAAGGCCTCGTTCACACGCGGAGTGTTTGGTCAGTATATTACCTCAGTATTTGTATGTAAAGCCTCGTTCACACGCGGAGTGTTTGGTCAGTATATTACCTCAGTATTTGTATGTAAGACCTCGTTCACACGCGGAGTGTTTGGTCAGTATATTACCTCAGTAGTTGTATGTAAGGCCTCGTTCACACGCGGAGTGTTTGGTCAGTAATGTATATTACCTCAGTAGTTGTATGTAAGGCCTCGTTCACACGCGGAGTGTTTGGTCAGTATATTACCTCAGTATTTGTATGTAAGACCTCGTTCACACGCGGAGTGTTTGGTCAGTATATTACCTCAGTAGTTGTATGTAAGACCTCGTTCACACGCGGAGTGTTTGGTCAGTATATTACCTCAGTAGTTGTATGTAAGGCCTCGTTCACACGCGGAGTGTTTGGTCAGTATATTACCTCAGTATTTGTATGTAAGACCTCGTTCACACGCGGAGTGTTTGGTCAGTATATTACCTCAGTGTTTGTATGTAAGACATCGTTCACATGTGGAGTGTTTGGTCAGTATATTACCTCAGTAGTTGTATGTAAGACCTCGTTCACACACGGAGTGTTTGGTCAGTATATTACCTCAGTGTTTGTATGTAAGACCTCGTTCACATGTGCATTGTTTGGTCAGTATATTACCTCAGTAGTTGTATGTAAGACCTCGTTCACATGTGCATTGTTTGGTCAGTATATTACCTCAGTAGTTGTATGTAAGACCTCGTTCACATGTGCAGTGTTTGGTCAGTATATTACCTCAGTGTTTGTATGTAAGACCTTGTTCACACGCGGAGTGTTTGGTCAGTATATTACCTCAGTGTTTGTATGTAAGACATCGTTCACATGTGGAGTGTTTGGTCAGTATATTACCTCAGTAGTTGTATGTAAGACCTCGTTCACACACGGAGTGTTTGGTCAGTATATTACCTCAGTGTTTGTATGTAAGACCTCGTTCACATGTGCATTGTTTGGTCAGTATATTACCTCAGTAGTTGTATGTAAGACCTCGTTCACATGTGCATTGTTTGGTCAGTATATTACCTCAGTAGTTGTATGTAAGACCTCGTTCACACGCGGAGTGTTTGGTCAGTATATTACCTCAGTGTTTGTATGTAAGACCTCGTTCACATGTGGAGTGTTTGGTCAGTATATTACCTCAGTGTTTGTATGTAAGACCTCGTTCACACGTGCAGTGTTTGGTCAGTATATTACCTCAGTAGTTGTATGTAAGGCCTCGTTCACATGTGGAGTGTTTGGTCAGTATATTACCTCAGTGTTTGTATGTAAGACCTCGTTCACACGCGGAGTGTTTGGTCAGTATATTACCTCAGTAGTTGTATGTAAGACCTCGTTCACATGTGCAGTGTTTGGTCAGTATATTACCTCAGTGTTTGTATGTAAGACCTTGTTCACACGCGGAGTGTTTGGTCAGTATATTACCTCAGTGTTTGTATGTAAGACCTCGTTCACACGCGGAGTGTTTGGTCAGTATATTACCTCAGTGTTTGTATGTAAGACATCGTTCACATGTGGAGTGTTTGGTCAGTATATTACCTCAGTAGTTGTATGTAAGACCTCGTTCACACACGGAGTGTTTGGTCAGTATATTACCTCAGTGTTTGTATGTAAGGCCTCGTTCACATGTGCATTGTTTGGTCAGTATATTACCTCAGTAGTTGTATGTAAGACCTCGTTCACATGTGCATTGTTTGGTCAGTATATTACCTCAGTAGTTGTATGTAAGACCTCGTTCACACGCGGAGTGTTTGGTCAGTATATTACCTCAGTGTTTGTATGTAAGACCTCGTTCACATGTGGAGTGTTTGGTCAGTATATTACCTCAGTGTTTGTATGTAAGACCTCGTTCACACGCGGAGTGTTTGGTCAGTATATTACCTCAGTAGTTGTATGTAAGGCCTCGTTCACACGCGGAGTGTTTGGTCAGTAATGTATATTACCTCAGTAGTTGTATGTAAGGCCTCGTTCACACGCGGAGTGTTTGGTCAGTATATTACCTCAGTATTTGTATGTAAGACCTCGTTCACACGCGGAGTGTTTGGTCAGTATATTACCTCAGTAGTTGTATGTAAGACCTCGTTCACACGCGGAGTGTTTGGTCAGTATATTACCTCAGTAGTTGTATGTAAGGCCTCGTTCACACGCGGAGTGTTTGGTCAGTATATTACCTCAGTATTTGTATGTAAGACCTCGTTCACACGCGGAGTGTTTGGTCAGTATATTACCTCAGTGTTTGTATGTAAGACATCGTTCACATGTGGAGTGTTTGGTCAGTATATTACCTCAGTAGTTGTATGTAAGACCTCGTTCACACACGGAGTGTTTGGTCAGTATATTACCTCAGTGTTTGTATGTAAGACCTCGTTCACATGTGCATTGTTTGGTCAGTATATTACCTCAGTAGTTGTATGTAAGACCTCGTTCACATGTGCATTGTTTGGTCAGTATATTACCTCAGTAGTTGTATGTAAGACCTCGTTCACACGCGGAGTGTTTGGTCAGTATATTACCTCAGTGTTTGTATGTAAGACCTCGTTCACATGTGGAGTGTTTGGTCAGTATATTACCTCAGTGTTTGTATGTAAGACCTCGTTCACACGTGCAGTGTTTGGTCAGTATATTACCTCAGTAGTTGTATGTAAGGCCTCGTTCACATGTGGAGTGTTTGGTCAGTATATTACCTCAGTGTTTGTATGTAAGACCTCGTTCACATGTGCAGTGTTTGGTCAGTATATTACCTCAGTGTTTGTATGTAAGACCTTGTTCACACGCGGAGTGTTTGGTCAGTATATTACCTCAGTGTTTGTATGTAAGACCTCGTTCACACGCGGAGTGTTTGGTCAGTATATTACCTCAGTGTTTGTATGTAAGACATCGTTCACATGTGGAGTGTTTGGTCAGTATATTACCTCAGTAGTTGTATGTAAGACCTCGTTCACACACGGAGTGTTTGGTCAGTATATTACCTCAGTGTTTGTATGTAAGGCCTCGTTCACATGTGCATTGTTTGGTCAGTATATTACCTCAGTAGTTGTATGTAAGACCTCGTTCACATGTGCATTGTTTGGTCAGTATATTACCTCAGTAGTTGTATGTAAGACCTCGTTCACACGCGGAGTGTTTGGTCAGTATATTACCTCAGTGTTTGTATGTAAGACCTCGTTCACATGTGGAGTGTTTGGTCAGTATATTACCTCAGTGTTTGTATGTAAGACCTCGTTCACACGTGCAGTGTTTGGTCAGTATATTACCTCAGTAGTTGTATGTAAGGCCTCGTTCACACGCGGAGTGTTTGGTCAGTAATGTATATTACCTCAGTAGTTGTATGTAAGGCCTCGTTCACACGCGGAGTGTTTGGTCAGTATATTACCTCAGTATTTGTATGTAAGACCTCGTTCACACGCGGAGTGTTTGGTCAGTATATTACCTCAGTAGTTGTATGTAAGACCTCGTTCACACGCGGAGTGTTTGGTCAGTATATTACCTCAGTAGTTGTATGTAAGGCCTCGTTCACACGCGGAGTGTTTGGTCAGTATATTACCTCAGTATTTGTATGTAAGACCTCGTTCACACGCGGAGTGTTTGGTCAGTATATTACCTCAGTGTTTGTATGTAAGACATCGTTCACATGTGGAGTGTTTGGTCAGTATATTACCTCAGTAGTTGTATGTAAGACCTCGTTCACACACGGAGTGTTTGGTCAGTATATTACCTCAGTGTTTGTATGTAAGACCTCGTTCACATGTGCATTGTTTGGTCAGTATATTACCTCAGTAGTTGTATGTAAGACCTCGTTCACATGTGCATTGTTTGGTCAGTATATTACCTCAGTAGTTGTATGTAAGACCTCGTTCACATGTGCAGTGTTTGGTCAGTATATTACCTCAGTGTTTGTATGTAAGACCTTGTTCACACGCGGAGTGTTTGGTCAGTATATTACCTCAGTGTTTGTATGTAAGACCTCGTTCACACGCGGAGTGTTTGGTCAGTATATTACCTCAGTGTTTGTATGTAAGACATCGTTCACATGTGGAGTGTTTGGTCAGTATATTACCTCAGTAGTTGTATGTAAGACCTCGTTCACACACGGAGTGTTTGGTCAGTATATTACCTCAGTGTTTGTATGTAAGACCTCGTTCGCATGTGCATTGTTTGGTCAGTATATTACCTCAGTAGTTGTATGTAAGACCTCGTTCACATGTGCATTGTTTGGTCAGTATATTACCTCAGTAGTTGTATGTAAGACCTCGTTCACACGCGGAGTGTTTGGTCAGTATATTACCTCAGTGTTTGTATGTAAGACCTCGTTCACATGTGGAGTGTTTGGTCAGTATATTACCTCAGTGTTTGTATGTAAGACCTCGTTCACACGTGCAGTGTTTGGTCAGTATATTACCTCAGTAGTTGTATGTAAGGCCTCGTTCACATGTGGAGTGTTTGGTCAGTATATTACCTCAGTAGTTGTATGTAAGACCTCGTTCACATGTGCAGTGTTTGGTCAGTATATTACCTCAGTGTTTGTATGTAAGACCTTGTTCACACGCGGAGTGTTTGGTCAGTATATTACCTCAGTGTTTGTATGTAAGACCTCGTTCACACGCGGAGTGTTTGGTCAGTATATTACCTCAGTGTTTGTATGTAAGACATCGTTCACATGTGGAGTGTTTGGTCAGTATATTACCTCAGTAGTTGTATGTAAGACCTCGTTCACACACGGAGTGTTTGGTCAGTATATTACCTCAGTGTTTGTATGTAAGGCCTCGTTCACATGTGCATTGTTTGGTCAGTATATTACCTCAGTAGTTGTATGTAAGACCTCGTTCACATGTGCATTGTTTGGTCAGTATATTACCTCAGTAGTTGTATGTAAGACCTCGTTCACACGCGGAGTGTTTGGTCAGTATATTACCTCAGTGTTTGTATGTAAGACCTCGTTCACATGTGGAGTGTTTGGTCAGTATATTACCTCAGTGTTTGTATGTAAGGCCTCGTTCACACGCGGAGTGTTTGGTCAGTATATTACCTCAGTAGTTGTATGTAAGACCTCGTTCACACGCGGAGTGTTTGGTCAGTATATTACCTCAGTAGTTGTATGTAAGACCTCGTTCACACGCGGAGTGTTTGGTCAGTATATTACCTCAGTAGTTGTATGTAAGGCCTCGTTCACACGCGGAGTGTTTGGTCAGTATATTACCTCAGTATAGAAAGCCACGGACCCACTTGGGGGGAGGGGCGACATGACCAAGGGGGAGGTAGGGAGTGATGGGTTAATAGGGACAGTGGTATATGCCTAATATGGCTTTGGGGGATGGTTTTAGCCGGGGAGGAAGAGGAGGAGCAGGGAAAGGGTTAGCTGGGAGAGGAAGGAGTTACCTCCTCTTCTGTTTCCGGACGCCGAACGATCTGCATGTGCACCTCCATGGCAGATCTTCAGGAGCTCCAGCGTCTGATTCAGGCAGCGGTCGCAGCGCACGGGCCCCTGGCAGTGCAGACCCACATCAGGGCTGCCGGGGTTAACCCGTCGGCGCTTGCCCCTCGTCCCCCCAGCAGCGGCGGGCGCCAGTCGCGGCCCCCCCGCAGGTATTCCCCGGGCGCGGGGGGGGCGAGGAGGAGATGTAAGAGCCCCTCCAGGGACCCTCCGCAGAGTGCAGCGCAGCAGCAGCGTCTGGCTGCTGCAGAGGCCGGCGGGAGGAATCTTCGTTCCAGCCGCGGCGGTCGGGAGGTGGGAGTGGCCAGCACGGGGCCTGCTTCCGGTCCCGGCCTCCGGGCTGGAGTTACTGAGACTGCAGCGGCTCCAGGCCGGGAGCGCGCTCGGCGCAGGAGAGAGGCCAGCAGATCCCCCTGCAGTCGGCGGGGGGACCGCGGGGCTGCACGTGGCGGTAGGTCCGGCGCCGGGGGGGGGGTCGGCGGTGCCTGACCCCGGTGCGGCTGAGAGAAGGAGTGACGGCGGGAGCCCTGCGGCAACCGCCGGGTCACTCAGTACCGCTGTGCAGCCCCCGGATGTGGCAGTCTCCCGTGGGAGCGGGAGGACTCGGCGGATGGAGGCCTGCAATAGCCCAGGAGGGCCAGAGGCGACGACGGCTGAGATCCGGAGCCGGGCGTCTGGTCGTCCGCGCCCAGAGGCCCCTTGCAGTCGGCAGGGGGGCGGGCGCAAGAGGTCGAGGCCCGGGGTGCCGGCGCGGGGGACAGGACGGTCTCCTGGGTTGTCACCCCGGGGCAAGAGATGGAGCGGGGATGACTCTGCCCACGCGGCGGCCCTGTCTGGCGGCCGTGGTGGGGGGGGTGCTGCGGCGGCGCCCCCCGGATGTCGGATGGAAGATGAGGCCAGCGGCGAGGAGGGGGAAGAGGCTTTCGGTTCGGAGGAGTCGGATGGACGACAGACGGAGGACAGCGAGGCGGCGGTCTCGGGAGACGCCGAGCGGCGGTCGGGTGAGACGGCCGCGGAGGCGGCAGGGGCTGCGCTGGCGGGGGGCTTCGGGGGGGGGGCGGCTGCGGCTACGGCAGCGCCCGCTGGTTTCGCAGTGTGGAGTCAATTGTTGGGGCTGTTGCAGGGGCTGGCGGCGGCTTCGGGAGCGGGGGGGGGAGGGGGCCCAGGCGCCGGTGGCGGCGTGGGTGGGTGCAGCCGGTTTAGGGGCCTCGGCGGCGACGGGGGGTGACGGAGCGGGTGCGAGTAGAGGGGGGGGCGAAGGGGGGAGTGAGACGGGGGGGGGAAAGGAGAAGGAAAAGGAGAAGGAAAAGGAGAAGGAGGATGAGGTGGTGCGCTTAGATGATAGGGCTAAAAGCGAAGTTTATGTTTGTTTTGAGGGCCCGCTGGGGGCCCATTTAAAGAAGGAGGTGCGGGAAAAAATTTGGAAAGGGGAATATGTGGAGATATTTTCTCTGCTTCCCCTGGAGAAATTTAATTTGGATAGGGTTAAGCCGAGTGATTCCAAAAAGGAGAAGGACGAGGAGGAAAAGCGCCGTTATAGGCTTATTCCTCGGACTTTTGCCAACTGGCTACAGGCATTTGCGATTTTGGCGAGCGTGGTCGGGGAGAAGGAGCCGGAGCATTGTTCGGCTTTGTTCGGCTACATGGATGCGATAGGGGAGGCTTATCGAGTTTATGGCGGACTGGCGTGGCTGCGCTACGACGAGCAATTTAGGCAGCGGAAGGCATTGCGGCCAGATATGCGTTGGGACCATAAGGATATTTCCTTATGGATGCGATTGATGTCGGCACCGGCTCAGCCCTTTCGGGGGGGCGCCGGGGGTTCGGGGGGGGCCGGGTCCCCGGCAAGTTTCAAGAAAGGTTTGTGTTGGCAGTACAATGAAGGGCAGTGCAGGTTTGGAGCGGCGTGCCGTTTTAAGCATGAATGCTCCGGATGTGGGGGGGGACATAGCTTGTCCAAATGTTTTAAAAAAGGAAAAGGAAAGGCTGGTGATGGGGCTGGTAAGAGGGACGACGCCGGTGAAGGTAGAAGTGATGGTTCCGTTTTTAAATAGGTATCCGGACAAGGAGGCGGCGGCGTTGTTAAGTTCTGGTTTTTCGGATGGTTTTCATATTCCGTCGGTTGTTAATGCATCGGTTCCGCCGTATCGTAATTTGCGTTCCGCTCGGGATCACCCGGAAGTGGTGGATGAGAAGCTGGAAAGGGAGGTGGCTTTGGGCAGGATGGGCGGCCCTTATGTCGCCCCGCCGTGCGGGAATTTGGTGGTGTCGCCGTTGGGGGTGGTACCAAAGAAGGAGCGGAATAAATTTCGGCTGATTCATCATTTGTCTTACCCGGAAGGGTTATCGGTGAATGATGGCATTGCGCCGGAGTTGTCGGCGGTATATTATGTGTCGTTCGATAAGGCGTTGGACCTGGTTAGGGCGGCGGGGCGGGGTGCATTGATGGCAAAGGCGGATGTGGAAGCAGCGTTTCGGTTGTTACCGGTTCATCCAGATAGTCAGCATTTGTTGGGTTGCTGGTGGGATGGCAGTTATTATGTTGATCGTTGTTTGCCAATGGGCTGTTCCATTTCGTGTTCGTACTTTGAGGCATTTAGTTCGTTTGTTGAGTGGGTGGTTCGGGACGTGTCCGGGCTTACGTCCATCATTCATTACTTGGATGATTTCCTGTGTGTCGGGCCGGCGGGTTCGATGGTTTGTGCGGGTTTGCTATTTGCGTTGCAAAAAGTTGCGGCCAGTTTCGGGATTCCTTTGGCGCCGGATAAGACGGAAGGCCCGGCGCCGGTGATGTGTTTTCTGGGAATTGAAATTGACACCATTGCTATGGAATGCAGGTTGCCGGCGGAGAAGGTCCGTGATTTGAGGTCCGCAGTGTCAGGGGTAAAAGCGGCGAAGAAGGTGCGGCTTAAGGCGGTGCAGTCTTTGCTTGGAAAATTGAATTTTGCTTGCAGAATTGTGCCAATGGGGAGAGTGTTTGCGAGGCGTTTGGCGACGGCGACGGCCGGGGTACGGTTGCCGGCGCATTTTGTGCGGATCACAAAGGCGATCAGGGACGATTTGGAAGTATGGGATCAATTTTTGCAGCATTTCAACGGCCGGACGCTGGTGATGGAGAGGGTGGCGTCTAACGGGGCGTTGCAGCTGTTTACGGATGCGGCGGGGTCGGCCGGGTTTGGGGCTGTCTTCAGAGGTCATTGGTGTGTCGGGCAGTGGCCACAGGCGTGGCGGGAGAGCGGCTTGGTTAGGAATTTGGCTCTGTTAGAGCTATTCCCCATTGTAGTGGCAGTGGAGCTATGGGGGTCGCACTTTGCCGGAAGGAAAGTGTGTTTTCATTGTGATAACCAGGCGGTGGTGCACGCGATTAACAACTTGTCTGCTAAGTCGGAGCCGGTGGTGGTGTATTTGCGGCATTTAGTGTTGAGATGTCTGCAGTTGAATGTGCAGGTAGTGGCAAGGCACGTTCCGGGTGTTGACAACGAGGTGGCTGATGCTTTGTCTCGTTTTCAGTTCAGCAGGTTTCGGGCGCTGTTGCCGTGGGCGGACGAAGTTGGAGTGGAGTGCCCCGAGGATTTGTGGCATCTGGTGAGGCGGTGATCTCAGACTTGATTCGGAACTCGGTGACCGAGGTGACTTGGTGCCGGTATGCTAAGGTGTGGGCTGAATGGGAGGAGTTGTTGCGTCTGATGTTTGGTGGGGAAAGCGTGGATTACTTGGTGGCTTTGTTGTCATTGGTGAGTACGGATTTTTCAGCCGGGCGATCGGCATCGGCTGTGGCACATCGGGTGTCGGCAGTGGCATTTTGGTTAAAAATGAGAGGGGAGCGTGATGTTTCACAGGATTTTCGGGTTCGTCAGGCTTTGCGGGGCTTTCGCCGTGGCGTACGGGAGAGGGACAAGAGGCGCCCTGTATCGTTTGGTTTGTTGAGACGGATGGTGGGTGGCCTGAGCGGCATTTGTGAGTCTGTGTACGAGACGGTTCTATTTACAACGGCTTTCGGTCTCGCTTTTTATGGGGCGTTCCGGATAGGCGAGCTGGTGAGCCCGTCCAGGGTGACGGGTGGTGGTTTGATGTTTGAGGACGTGCAAGTGAGCAGTAGTCAGGTGGAGTGCCGGATTCGCCGGTCAAAAATGGATCAGCTGGGCCGTGGTAGATTGGTGGTGTTATATGCGGTTCCAGGAGAGGAATTGTGCCCTGTGCGTTTAGTCGAGAGATTTATGGCCGTGAGGGGAGGCTTACCTGGCCCGTTGTTGCGGCATTTGAATGGGTCGTTTTTGTCGAGGTTTCAGTTTGTGGCGGTGCTGCGGCTAAGTCTACGTAACGCGGGGGAGCGCCCGGAGGAATTCGGGTCGCATTCATTCCGAATTGGTGCAGCAACGGAGGCAGCCCGTTGGGGGCTTGGAGATGAGGTGGTAAAGCGTATTGGTAGATGGGAATCTTCTTGTTTTCGGCGGTATGTGAGACCGCAGTTGTTGTAGCATCATGGGACTTTGGTTACGTGCGGAAGGTTTGAGGAAAGGGGTGTTTTTTGATGTGTTGGTGGTTGTGCTGTTATTGGTTTTGATATTTTCGTTTTTGTTTTATTTGTTATAGGGAAGTGCCTGATCTGGATCTTGGGGCACTCCTTCGTATTTTGGGGTGCCCGTCGGGCGGAGGTCCGCCCGAATGGTCGACAGCTGGGTTTGGATCGTGCGCAGGCGACTGTTCGATGGATCGGAGTTCGGGGCATGGAGTGGGGCAGGGTGGTCCCGGAATTTCGTTTCCATTGTAAAGTTGAGCGGCCCCCGGATGTGCTGGTATTGCATGTGGGGGGTAATGATCTTGGTGCCAGGGCGTCGCGGGATTTGATCCGAGACATAAAGATTGATTTACTGCAGTTGTGGAAGCGGTATCCTGGTTTGCTGGTCGTATGGTCTGACATAGTGACCAGGTTGGCATGGAGAGGGGCTCGGTCGGTGGAGAAGGTTAATAAGGCCAGGGCCCAGGTGAATAGGGTAGTGGCTAGGTTTGTGACCAGGAATGGTGGGATTGTGGTACGGCACAGGGATTTGGAGCCGGCTGATTGGCAATTTCGGAGGGGTGATGGTGTGCACCTCAACGAGGTCGGTCTGGATTTATGGGCGTTGGGTCTGCAGGATGGTGTGGAGCGTGCTTTTGGTGTGTGGCGGGTCCAGGCCACGTAAGGTGTCACGTGGTCTGTCCTGTGGCGGTGGGGGTAGGTCTGGTCCAGAGGTTTGGAAGTGATTGGTGGCTGGACCGGGAGTCATTGTCTTGGTATGGTGGCTCTCGGTTTCCGGGATGTGGCAGGCACGGGGTTCTGCCAAAGTGTGGGGGTCAATCCGTGGGTGATTGGCACCTCGTCTCTGGGTCGGTGTGTTGCGGCCGGGGACAGGGGGAGTAGTAGTAGTGGACTGGGCCTACCCCGGGGGGTATTGTAAATGTTATTGTCTATTGTTACCGTTATGTGGTTGTTTTGGGTCGCCCGTTGGACGGCGTCCCTAAGGTACTAGTCTGTAAAACAATAGGCAATAAAAAGGCTGCTGTGGCCATTTGAACCAAGTCGCATGCAGTCCGTGTGTTTATTTTTAGAGGATAAGGGGGTTTGGTTACACAGACATCATGACCGGAGAATCCTCCCTCAGCTGGTCAAGAAAGCCACGGACCCACTTGGGGGGAGGGGCGACATGACCAAGGGGGAGGTAGGGAGTGATGGGTTAATAGGGACAGTGGTATATGCCTAATATGGCTTTGGGGGATGGTTTTAGCCGGGGAGGAAGAGGAGGAGCAGGGAAAGGGTTAGCTGGGAGAGGAAGGAGTTACCTCCTCTTCTGTTTCCGGACGCCGAACGATCCCCGCCCACCCTCCCTTTGTGTTGTCATGTGGGAGATGTTTTTGGGTAGTTGGGATACCTTTTGTCACAGTAGCGGTGGGGGTAGGTCTGGTCCAGAGGTTTGGAAGTGATTGGTGGCTGGACCGGGAGTCATTGTCTTGGTATGGTGGCTCTCGGTTTCCGGGATGTGGCAGGCACGGGGTTCTGCCAAAGTGTGGGGGTCAATCCGTGGGTGATTGGCACCTCGTCTCTGGGTCGGTGTGTTGCGGCCGGGGACAGGGGGAGTAGTAGTAGTGGACTGGGCCTACCCCGGGGGGTATTGTAAATGTTATTGTCTATTGTTACCGTTATGTGGTTGTTTTGGGTCGCCCGTTGGACGGCGTCCCTAAGGTACTAGTCTGTAAAACAATAGGCAATAAAAAGGCTGCTGTGGCCATTTGAACCAAGTCGCATGCAGTCCGTGTGTTTATTTTTAGAGGATAAGGGGGTTTGGTTACACAGACATCATGACCGGAGAATCCTCCCTCAGCTGGTCATTGTATGTAAAGCCTCGTTCACACGCGGAGTGTTTGGTCAGTATATTACCTCAGTATTTGTATGTAAGACCTCGTTCACACGCGGAGTGTTTGGTCAGTATATTACCTCAGTAGTTGTATGTAAGGCCTCGTTCACACGCGGAGTGTTTGGTCAGTAATGTATATTACCTCAGTAGTTGTATGTAAGGCCTCGTTCACACGCGGAGTGTTTGGTCAGTATATTACCTCAGTATTTGTATGTAAGACCTCGTTCACACGCGGAGTGTTTGGTCAGTATATTACCTCAGTATTTGTATGTAAGACCTCGTTCACACGCGGAGTGTTTGGTCAGTATATTACCTCAGTATTTGTATGTAAGACCTCGTTCACACGCGGAGTGTTTGGTCAGTATATTACCTCAGTAGTTGTATGTAAGGCCTCGTTCACACGTGGTGTGTTTGGACAGTATGTGGACTCATACTGACCAAACACATGTGCACGTCAAATCACTCCAGAAACACTGCATAATGGATGCAGTTTTTTGTACATAGCCAATTTCCTGCGCTCTGGCTGCTGCCCCCACCATAGACAGAGCAGAAGCTGCATCTAAAGCGCACGGAATAATTGACATGCTCATTTTATGAACGCACGGATTTGGGTCAAAATTTTAGCTCCTAAATCGCTGCGTTCATAAAAGCATTGTGCGCACAGATCATGCACAGTCTTCATAGATTGTGCTGGGGATGCAGGACACATGCACTTAGGGCTCGTGCGCACGTTGCGTAATTGCATGCGTCCTGCGTCCCCTGCACAATCTATGAAGATTGTGCATGAGAGGTGCGCACGATGCTTTTATGAACGCAGCGATTTAGGAGCTATAATTTTGACCCAAATCCGTGCATATTCATAAAATGAGCATGTCAATTATTCCATGCGGTTTGGATGCAGCACCGCTCTGTCTATGGCGGGGGCAGCAGCCAGAGCGCAGGAAATCAGCTTTTTTCTACAAAAAAACTGCATCCATTATGCAGTGTTTTTGCAGCGATTTGGAGTGCACATGTGCTGTCAGATCGCTGCAGAATATTCAGCAGTTACGTGCGCATGAGCCCTTACGCTGCAGTGCTATACGCAGCGTAAATGCATGCAATTACGCAACATGCGCACGAGCCCTTTCTCCTCAGTGTTTGTATGTAAGGCCTCGTTCACACACGGAGTATTTGGTCAGTAAGTTACCTCAGTATTTGTATGTAAGTGTTACGCCCTGGCAAAACCAGGTAATCACAAAAGTTGTACATCCTCCTTGTTACCACTGTGGCGCCCCTGACCTGGTCAGGCACCACTGAGTACTGCACCCAGTCAGGGGGCAGTACAATACAGGTAATCCGGAAGGCTGACCGGGGTGTGAACACACAGGTGCATAGTAACCAGGTCTCCCACTGACCTTTGAAGGGACCCCTGGGGAATCCAGGAGGGGGCGAGGCCTCCATGTCCTCTCAAGGGGTGTGGTGAGAGGCTGGTTGCTAAGTGCATAGGCAGGCACAGAGAGGAGGGAGTAGTGAGCCAGTCAGATAGTGAAGCTCAGGGAGAGCAGTCGCAAAGTGGACCCTGAGGCTGTCACTAGACGGACACCACAGGCGCAGTAGTTGCTGGCGGGGGAGAACGGTCCCCTGGTAGTGCCGCCTGAAAGACCACCTAGGGCCGGAGTGCAGAGAGGTGGCCGAGTACGGGGACTGCCAGGTGAACCAGGCCCGCACAGGGTTACAGGTCCCTAGAGCAGAAATCTATTTACTGGCGCTGCTAAACCTGCAGGTGGGGGCACTGCATGCCCTTTCACCACCAACACAGAGTCCGGAGCCACGTAGCAACGAGAGGGCCCATAGTTAAGAAGAGGCAAGCAGCCAGAGTGACCTGGTCCAGGCTACAAGCAAACGGGCCGAAAAAGGGGAGAACAGGCAGAAAGCAACTTCCCTGGGTGGACCCCGTAGGACTTCAAGTCTGGGTTGTGGAGACACGGGGCTCAGTGGGTGCTTTTGTCCTCTGGCCCAGCCGCCTTTAGAAAGACAGCGTGGCTCAGGGCTCATCCCCACTGAACGCCGGCCTCCTTAACCGTGGGCGTAACACTACTCAGACAACACAGGGTGAGGGAATCACAATAATTAGACTTTATTGGATCCCCAAACAATTAACGGCAAATAACACATAATCAGCAAAACACACAAATGTAACAGGCAACAGAGTCTCCCCCTTCCGCTGGCTCACCAGGGATTTAGAATGTCCATGCCTCAGAGCTTCCAGGGATATTTACTCCAATCCAGCAGCACCCTGCTTTTGGCGGGTACCCACCGAGAAAGGAATAATGCCAGATTTAGGAAGCTGTCTGAGGTCTGCAAAGTCTGTAACAGGTGACTGAACTGTCCCAACCTGAGTGTCCTCCTTAGGTAGTCCTGGTATGATGATACAATCCTAGACTGTGGATATGGTCTCCAACCGGAACCGGAGTCCCTAAAATGAAGCTACAGGGTATCCTGATCCTCTAGTCAGCTCCTAAGAGCTTAGACTGGATCCATCAGCATCCATCAACAACCTGGTGGCTTAAAGAAGTCCCTTTTATAGCCACAGCCTTCCACTTGGATACACTGTGTCCTCATCGATTGGTTGGACAAGATCACCTCTCCCATTGGATGAATCTCAAGCTGCATGGACAATGTTCATCCAAATGATGTCTACAGAAAGACTGAGGATATCTACATGAAGTCTGCAAGTCACAGACTTGACAATGGCTACTAAGGTAATCACATTAGCAATACACAACTACAATACAATGATTACTGGAAGAGTCTGGAGAAACAATAGCTAAGCAAACCTGAGGTAATACACAATAGCCCATGAGAGTCCATGTCGTCACATGGGTCACCACAAACAAAGAGGGCTAGGAAGGCAAGCTAGCAATCACCCCCTAAGTCAGCCTGAAGGAACCTGTTCCCCTCTTAGAACACCTCAGCATCGCCCGGGTAAGTCACCTTTGCCATCTGACGTGAGTGAAAACCCTGAAAGACATTATTGGACTGTGTTTGAGTCATTCTGCACACACACCTACACTGGGCCCTGGGGTCCTCCTCACTCTCGGGAGGCCACAACAATTGACTCCATATACCACCAGCCCCAGGTGTCCCCTAAACTGCAGTGGCGGTCTCCCTGACCGCAATACCGAGAGTGGCATCACGAATTCTATGAAAGTCAACCTACCTGTGACCAGAAGTTCCCAGCACGTGTGGAGTCCCCACCGTCCCTGAAGCGACCTGCACCTGAAGGTAATGGGACGTGGCGGCGGGCGACACACCACCAGAAATCCACACTCAGACATAACACACAACCATTAAACCCTAGCCACCACCTCATGATAATAGGGACACACCAGTGGGTGGGATCAGGTGGTTGTGAACGCCCACCTAGGGGTCCTGAGGTGTCAGAGGTGGGAACAAAGTAGTTGAAGATTGGAGTTCTAGGAGTTTGGACAGTTGAAGTGTGAGGAGCAAAGTGTACAGAGTAATTAGGGGTAGTGGCCCCTGGACTACCCGGCTAGGTGGCAGACGGTGAACAGGGCCACAGGTGATGGAGATTCGATCACGGGAGACCTAAAGTGGACCGGGTCAGGGTTGTAGCCCGCCGGTGCCGACAGCGGGAATCCGGTCCGGAGGCCGTGCATAGTCAGGGTGCCTGGACCCTAGGACGAGGACGGTTTCAAGCCCCCTTGTTAATTAACCAGCCGGGGACAAGGTTCCATCAACTGCCCAGATAGAGTGAAACGGAAGCCGAACATGGGGGATAGGGTGTCTGCCAGAACCCCCCTAAAATCCTGAGGGACAGCTTTCGCGGGCCACAGCTCCCAACACACATAGACCCGGGAGTGGACTTCTCCGTTCCAAGCAAAGTAGTCCAAAAAGGAAAGACAAACACAAAGTGCAGGAGGAAGGGAGACCTATTCATCAATCTGGGTGCGGGACCCGAATTCACCCTCCTAAGGCAGCCGGCCACTGGCAATTTGGTTTACTACTGGACTTGTGTGAAATTACTGTACTGTGAGTACACCATCATGCCCCGGTCCAGCCCGTCGCGCCACCTCCGGCAGCCATCACTCCCGTGTTCGATCATCAGGCCCCGTGACTACACCTCCCCTACCCGTGGAGGGGATCCCATCTTGCTGTCCCGCTCCATCAGCCCCGGGCGCCACATCACCAGGCAGCGGCGGTGCCACCATCCCTCACCGCAACTCACGGGTGGCACCACAGACACAACACCTCCCTTGTAAATATCCCCTTTCCGACAGTTGTGAGGACGGGCGGCCATGCGAGCCCAGGTCCGATCTCACTACTCGAGCCGCAGCAGTGAACCCGGATCCAAGCAGCCCCCCGAGAGAAGTGGCAGCGTCCCCGCCCGCAAAATAAGACCTCATTCACACGCGGAGTGTTTGGTCAGTATGTCACCTCAATATTTGTACGTAAGGCCTCTGTGGTGCCCCTGAGGCTTCAGCTCAGCTGAGGTGCAATATTCATCCTGGGTACAGAGGAGGTCATTGCCGGTAACCACCACAATCCATACAACACACAGTCAGTTGCCCTCCCACTGGGACTGGGTTAGGGTAGGGTCCTGGGTGTGGCCATCACAAGTTATGGGACCTCCTGAGGGGGTGGAGCATGATCTTGAGGTGGGAGTAAGGTGTCACACACACACGCACACACTCACACACACGAAGGAGTGAGGAGAAGACGGTCGCTGGGATGGAAGCTGTATAAAAGCTTCCTCAGGACCTAGCGCAGAAAACAGGGTCTGGAGCCCTAGGCTACGTGGGTACTGCAAGTCCCAGCAGAATCTGTAGGGCAGTAGATTACAAGTCTCCTGGCCCACAAAGTGCCCGGGGCACAGCAACATACTAGAGCCAGGAGCCGTAATAAAAGAGCGGCACCAGTAAAGGACTCGAGCTGCCTGCCATACAGGTGAGAACCGGAACCAATACAAGGAAGAATGTTCCAGCGTAGCTTCAAGCTGCAGGGACCCACACATCACAGCGCAAGTAGGGAGGACTCACAGAGAGAAGCACCGGCTCTGACCTCCAAACTATCCAGGAACGGCTGGAGCCCATGACAGCGGACCTCGGCACTCCAGAGGCGGTGACACTTCAGTGAGTAAAGAACTTTGACTTAAACCCCTGTGTCGTCCAATCCTCCCCATGCCCTACCCTCGCCTTAGCTGCACAGCAGCAGGAATCTATGACTCCCAACATCCCTGGCGCCTGAGCTCTGCCTGTGGAGAGCTGCACCAACCAAGCTGCGCTACCATTGGCCCCAGAAGACACCTCCTGCAGCGGCAGCTCCTATATTAGCCACAAACCACAGATGGCATCACCAATACAAACTCTACTCACCTGTAAATAACCCCTCCATCTTTATTGACACCTTCCGGGGTCATGGAACCTGGCCTGGCCACTGTGACATCCCCACCCCCTACACTGGCCTGGTGACGAGTAACCCCCAGACCCCACGGGCGCGTCAACTTGGCATCACAAACATGATTTCTTGCCCGCAACCACGGGGTACTGTGCACCTACAGACTATATGTTGTAACCATAGCACACTGGTTGCCATTGAAGAACAACAGGCGCCATGTGTAATGCGGTGGTTTGGGTGTATCTGCCCTTTGTGGGCTGGGTGGCAGTTTGGTGCGAAGAGCTGTGCCCGCCCCCTGCAGCAGGAGACCAAAAACAAAACTTGCCCAAGGGGAAGGGACCGCCTTCACGGGAAGTGGAGCAGTATGGGTTGATTGCACAGTCAGATTCTGGAGGCAGCTTGGCGAGCAGCAACCCGAGTACCCAGGATCGTGGGGTGGAAGTGACCGGCTCCCCTGGCTGTTCCGAGGATGTACCGGTGCCACGACCCGTCATTGCCCCAGAGGAAAAGGTGAGGCGCCTGGGAGCCCAACTGCTGGAGCTGCAAGCGGGAGCTGTACAGAGGTGGTAGGTGACCCTGCTGAGAGTAGTACAAAGGAGATAGGACCCTGCTTCACCTTATAGGTGCTCTGGAGAAAAATAATCAAATACGGAGAAGAGAACTCCGGCACACTACCCCAAATAAATATGAGTGAAATGTTTCGACCGGATTCGGTCTTCCTCAATCAGGACTAATCTTAGTGCAAGGTGTACTAATGGGTATACAATCAGAGATGCAGCACAATAGATGAAGGGACACCGATGTCCCTTCATCTATTGTGCTGCATCTCTGATTGTATACCCATCAGTACACCTTGCACTAAGATTAGTCCTGATTGAGGAAGACCGAATCCGGTTGAAACGTTTCACTCATAAGGACCCCTCCTTTTTTTTCTATCAAATTATTGAAATAAATAAATGAACTGATTGAAGACATATTTTGAGTACTTACTTTATTTGGGGTAGTGTGCCGGAGTTCTCTTCTCCTGCTGGGAGTAGTGGCGGAAGTCCGCGTCCATGAGGAAGCGACAACGCTGACCCCGGTGGGGAAGAAAGCTGGCACCTACGAGGTACCCGTTGCTCCGGCACCTGTGGCCCTGGAAGCCGGAGATGATGACCTGTTGGGACCGCTGGCAGAGCCCCAAGCCCTGGCACCCGGCCATGGCAGACAGAGCCTGGCTTGGGACACGATGGTCGAGAGGGGGAGAGATCTGGAGGCTCCCCTGGAACCCACTCTGACAGTGGGCACTATCAATGTGGCCTGCGAGCAGCAGCTCCGGAAACTGCTAGCCGAGCAGGAGGAGCGCCGAGCTCGGCATGACACCCTGGAAGCCAGGAACCTAGTCGCCAAGTAGCGGTGTCGTAAAAGACGACCCTCGAAGCGAGGAACACTGAGGCACGGCGTTGTGGTCACGTTTGACTTGGAATGGTAGTAGGGATTCATCGAGGAGCCTGGGATGACAAAGAACATGTTTGTTTCCCGGCGGGACGTTGAATCTCACCTCAACAGGGGACACCCAGACTGGGACCTGTACCCGGGCGATCGAGTCGCCTACACTCAACAAAAAGGGGAGAGGGGGTGGTACACCCTGGATGTGTGGGCAGACCGGTTGTGGGGGGACCCCGACTCTGACTCTGAACTTGACTCGGGTAGTGCCGCTGAAGGACTTCGTGATCAGGGGACCCAGACTGTCGTGTCCATGGCATACCTGAGACCCCAGAGGGCCTCAAAGCGGGACACCGCAACAAAGTGATGGGTCCACCTGGGCCTGTAAATAGTTAAGCATCACCTTAGGGCCGTTTCACATTTGCGCTATTTTAACGGCTTCGGGTTCCGAACAAATACAGTACAGTTCATTTATTTACAGTGGAAGCGCGACATCGTGTGGACACAAGCGGGTACTGCATGACACACACACGCGCCATAGTAACGCGCTTCAAATGTAAATAAATGAACTGTACTACATTAGTGACGGATTCCGTTTGCGTCAAAACAACGCAAGTGTGAAACTAGCCATATAGTTTGATGGACAACTGGGCCACTGCACTAGGTGTGGACAGGACTACCATGTACATAGTCAGCACCTGTTATGCTTCCAATCAGAATTTATATGACCACAGGACCTTAAAACCTGTCGTGCGTGCAGAAGTAACAAAGAGTGGTCTGGAACGCCCAGAGCCTACGTTGGGGGTTTGACGCAGGTCCCCCATACTGCTTGTCTTCCATTAGTTTATTGCACTTGGTTGGAGTGTTTGGCCAGTAATGTATATTACCTCAGTATTTGTATGTAAGGCCTCGTTCACATGTGCAGTGTTTGGTCAGTATATTACCTCAGTATTTGTATGTAAGACCTCGTTCACACGCGGGGTGTTTGGTCAGTAATGTATATTACCTCAGTGTTTGTATGTAAGGCCTCGTTCACATGTGCAGTGTTTGGTCAGTATATTACCTCAGTATTTGTATGTAAGACCTCGTTCACACGCGGAGTGTTTGGTCAGTAATGTATATTACCTCAGTATTTGTATGTAAGACCTCGTTCACACGCGGAGTGTTTGGTCAGTATATTACCTCAGTATTTGTATGTAAGACCTCGTTCACACGCGGAGTGTTTGGTCAGTATATTACCTCAGTAGTTGTATGTAAGACCTCGTTCACACGCGGAGTGTTTGGTCAGTATATTACCTCAGTAGTTGTATGTAAGACCTCGTTCACACGCGGAGTGTTTGGTCAGTATATTACCTCAGTAGTTGTATGTAAGACCTCGTTCACACGCGGAGTGTTTGGTCAGTATATTACCTCAGTAGTTGTATGTAAGACCTCGTTCACACGCGGAGTGTTTGGTCAGTATATTACCTCAGTAGTTGTATGTAAGACCTCGTTCACACGCGGAGTGTTTGGTCAGTAATGTATATTACCTCAGTGTTTGTATGTAAGGCCTTGTTCACACGTGGAGTGTTTGGTCAGTATATTAACTCAGTAGTTGTATGTAAGACCTCGTTCACACATGGAGTGTTTAGTCAGTAATGTATATTACCTCAGCAGTTGTATGTAAGACCTCGTTCACACGTGGAGTGTTTGGTCAGTAATGTATATTACCTCAGTGTTTGTATGTAAGACTTCGTTCACACGCGGAGTGTTTGGTCAGTATATTACCTCAGTAGTTGTATGTAAGACCTCGTTCACACGCGGAGTGTTTGGTCAGTATATTACCTCAGTAGTTGTATGTAAGACCTCGTTCAAACGCGGAGTGTTTGGTCAGTATATTACCTCAGTAGTTGTATGTAAGACCTCGTTCACACGCGGAGTGTTTGGTCAGTATATTACCTCAGTAGTTGTATGTAAGACCTCGTTCACACGCGGAGTGTTTGGTCAGTATATTACCTCAGTATTTGTATGTAAGACCTCGTTCACACGCGGAGTGTTTGGTTAATATATTACCTCAGTAGTTGTATGTAAGACCTCGTTCACACGCGGAGTGTTTGGTCAGTATATTACCTCAGTAGTTGTATGTAAGGCCTCGTTCACATGTGGAGTGTTTGGTCAGTAATGTATATTACCTCAGTAGTTGTATGTAAGACCTCGTTCACACGCGGAGTGTTTGGTCAGTATATTACCTCAGTAGTTGTATGTAAGACCTCGTTCACACGCGGAGTGTTTGGTCAGTATATTACCTCAGTATTTGTATGTAAGACCTCGTTCACACGCGGAGTGTTTGGTTAATATATTACCTCAGTAGTTGTATGTAAGACCTCGTTCACACGCGGAGTGTTTGGTCAGTATATTACCTCAGTAGTTGTATGTAAGGCCTCGTTCACATGTGGAGTGTTTGGTCAGTAATGTATATTACCTCAGTAGTTGTATGTAAGACCTCGTTCACACGCGGAGTGTTTGGTCAGTATATTACCTCAGTAGTTGTATGTAAGACCTCGTTCACACGCGGAGTGTTTGGTCAGTATATTACCTCAGTAGTTGTATGTAAGACCTCGTTCACACGCGGAGTGTTTGGTCAGTATATTACCTCAGTATTTGTATGTAAGACCTCATTCACACGCGGAGTGTTTGGTCAGTATATTACCTCAGTATTTGTATGTAAGACCTCGTTCACACGCGGAGTGTTTGGTCAGTATATTACCTCAGTAGTTGTATGTAAGACCTCGTTCACATGCGGAGTGTTTGGTCAGTATATTACCTCAGTAGTTGTATGTAAGACCTCGTTCACATCTGGAGTGTTTGGTTAGTATATTACCTCAGTAGTTGTATGTAAGGCCTCGTTCACACGCGGAGTGTTTGGTTAGTATATTACCTCAGTAGTTGTATGTAAGACCTCGTTCACACACGGAGTGTTTGGTTAGTATATTACCTCAGTATTTGTATGTAAGACCTCGTTCACACGCGGAGTGTTTGGTCAGTATATTACCTCAGTAGTTGTATGTAAGACCTCGTTCACACGCGGAGTGTTTGGTCAGTATATTACCTCAGTAGTTGTATGTAAGACCTCGTTCACACGCGGAGTGTTTGGTTAGTATATTACCTCAGTAGTTGTATTTAAGACCTCGTTCACACGCGGAGTGTTTGGTCAGTATATTACCTCAGTAGTTGTATGTAAGGCCTCGTTCACACGCGGAGTGTTTGGTCAGTATATTACCTCAGTAGTTGTATTTAAGACCTCGTTCACACGCGGAGTGTTTGGTTAGTATATTACCTCAGTAGTTGTATGTAAGGCCTCGTTCACACGCGGAGTGTTTGGTCAGTATATTACCTCAGTAGTTGTATGTAAGGCCTCGTTCACACGCGGAGTGTTTGGTCAGTATATTACCTCAGTAGTTGTATGTAAGACCTCGTTCACACGCGGAGTGTTTGGTCAGTATATTACTTCAGTATTTGTATGTAAGACCTCGTTCACACGCGGAGTGTTTGGTTAATATATTACCTCAGTAGTTGTATGTAACACCTCGCTCACACGCGGAGTGTTTGGTCAGTATATTACCTCAGTAGTTGTATGTAAGACCTCGTTCACATGCGGAGTGTTTGGTCAGTATATTACCTCAGTAGTTGTATGTAAGACCTCGTTCACACGCGGAGTGTTTGGTTAGTATATTACCTCAGTAGTTGTATGTAAGACCTCGTTCACACGCGGAGTGTTTGGTTAGTATATTACCTCAGTAGTTGTATGTAAGGCCTCGTTCACACGCGGAGTGTTTGGTCAGTATATTACCTCAGTAGTTGTATGTAAGGCCTCGTTCACACGCGGAGTGTTTGGTCAGTATATTACCTCAGTAGTTGTATGTAAGACCTCGTTCACACACGGAGTGTTTGGTTAGTATATTACCTCAGTATTTGTATGTAAGACCTCGTTCACACGCGGAGTGTTTGGTCAGTATATTACCTCAGTAGTTGCATGTAAGACCTCGTTTACATGCGGAGTGTTTGGTCAGTATATTACCTCAGTAGTTGTATGTAAGACCTCGTTCACACGCGGAGTGTTTGGTCAGTATATTACCTCAGTAGTTGTATGTAAGACCTCGTTCACACGCGGAGTGTTTGGTCAGTATATTACCTCAGTAGTTGTATGTAAGACCTTGTTCACACGCGGAGTGTTTGGTCAGTATATTACCTCAGTAGTTGTATGTAAGACCTCGTTTACATGCGGAGTGTTTGGTCAGTATATTACCTCAGTATTTGTATGTAAGACCTTGTTCACACGCGGAGTGTTTGGTCAGTATATTACCTCAGTAGTTGTATGTAAGACCTCGTTCACACGCGGAGTGTTTGGTCAGTATATTACCTCAGTAGTTGTATGTAAGACCTCGTTTACATGCGGAGTGTTTGGTCAGTATATTACCTCAGTAGTTGTATGTAAGACCTCGTTCACACGCGGAGTGTTTGGTCAGTATATTACCTCAGTAGTTGTATGTAAGACCTCGTTCACACGCGGAGTGTTTGGTCAGTATATTACCTCAGTAGTTGTATGTAAGACCTTGTTCACACGCGGAGTGTTTGGTCAGTATATTACCTCAGTAGTTGTATGTAAGACCTCGTTCACACGCGGAGTGTTTGGTCAGTATATTACCTCAGTAGTTGTATGTAAGACCTCGCTCACATGCGGAGTGTTTGGTCACTATATTACCTCAGTAGTTGTATGTAAGACCTCGTTCACATGCGGAGTGTTTGGTCAGTATATTACCTCAGTATTTGTATGTAAGACCTCGTTCACACGCGGAGTGTTTGGTTAGTATATTACCTCAGTAGTTGTATGTAAGACCTCGTTCACACGCGGAGTGTTTGGTCAGTATATTACCTCAGTATTTGTATCCGGAGTGGATGACAATGCAGACGTGGAGCTCACGAGTCTATTCTTGTTTCCTTACAAATACTGAGGTTAAAACCCTACCGTATTTGACTGTATGCACAAGGCCTGAGGGCAGTATATAAACCACGTATGTGCAGGTGGGGGGGGGGATGTGTAAACATGGACTTGACCATTGCAGAATGTTCCACTTTTTTGCACTCATGAACTCCTGGGTAGCTTTGGCTGTATGCTTGGGGTCATTATCCATCTGTACTATGAAGCGCCGTCCGATCAACTTTGCGGCATTTGGCTGAATCTGGGCTGAAAGTATATCCCGGTACACTTCAGAATTCATCCGGCTACTCTTGTCTGCTGTTATGTCATCAATAAACACAAGTGACCCAGTGCCATTGAAAGCCATGCATGCCCATGCCATCACGTTGCCTCCACCATGTTTTACAGAGGATGTGGTGTGCTTTGGATCATGTGCCGTTCCCTTTCTTCTCCAAACTTTTTTCTTCCCATCATTCTGGTACAGGTTGATCTTTGTCTCATCTGTCCATAGAATACTTTTCCAGAACTGAGCTGGCTTCATGAGGTGTTTTTCAGCAAATTTAACTCTGGCCTGTCTATTTTTGGAATTGATGAATGGTTTGCATCTAGATGTGAGCTCTTTGTATTTACTTTCATGGAGTCTTCTCTTTACTGGTGACTTAGAGACAGATACACCTACTTCACTGAGAGTGTTCTGGACTTCAGTTGATTGGATGGATTAGGTCAGGCTGTAGGCCTTGGAGATGTCTTCCATCAAGGTATCTGGGTGCTCTGCTTCTCGTAAGCCTAGCCTATGTGCTGCTACAGTGCTCTACTTCTGGAGGGGAGTGAGCCCCCCAGAGAAGTGACCCCCTGCGTGTCATGTGATAATATTTATGTGTGGTAGATGTTACATTGTAAATGTACTGCCCTGAGAGGGGCCCAGCCTGCTTCTCCGCTTGCTCGGGCCAAGCCGCTCGAGGTCCGGGCTCGGGTGGTCGGTGGCACGAGCGCCTCCGGACCGGGGGCCACGTCGCTCTGTTAAAGGGGAGAGGCAGTGGTGTGGTGGTGGTGGTGGTGACGGGACGAGGCGCGCAGCCGGGGAGGGCCGCGCTGTCGTCCAACGGGTCGTGACGCCACCCACGGGTCGTGGTGACGGAGTTGCACCACCGCTGCGGCTGAAATGATGGCGGGCTCGTCCGGGATCGGTGTTGCGGCCGCAGCCGAGATGTTAGCCCCTCCGTGGGTAGGGGCGGTGTGTCCCGTGGCCCGATTCGGTGAGGGGACTGGAAGCGCTGATGTTGTTGTCGGGGTGCAGGGTGCCGTGCCGCGGTGTAGTGTCATGCCCGGATGGCACTGGTGTACTCACGATTGATTCACACTCAGAGTCACTGGTAAACCAAAGTTTGGATGTGGTCGGTCCTCGCGGCCGGCTGCTGATGTCCCCTGTGGGGTTGGTGGTAGCCCCTTTTCCCGTGCACCTCTGGTTGTTGTGTTTCGGCTCCCCTGCCTGAGCAGTGGTATCCCACTCCCTGGCGTTGAGCTGCTGGAGGAGCCCTCAGTTTCCCGCAGGCGCTGGCCCTTCGGGTGTTTGGCCCTTGGCGGTGGCGCTCACCCGGTCTCGGTGGGCTTTTGCCTTCTTTCGGGACTTTGCGTGTGGATGAACCCGTGAGGTCCAGCCTGCAATCAGTCAATTTGCCTATACTCAGTGGCTTCTAAGCTAGGACGGGGTCTGAGTACCCGGTTTCTGGTGCTCCGGTACACGGTACGGAGGCGGGCTCCAACCCAGGCCCGGTCCGTACGGTTCCGCCGGTTGCTGTACCGGTACTCCTGCAGACGGCCACCACCGTCTGCCTGCTTGATGTTTCCAAAGGGGCCCAGGCTCCTACCCGGGTCCCTGACAGTTTCTCCCCTTTTCACCTCCTGTCAGCTCTCTCTCTAGAAATTAACTGTTTTTTCTTCCGGCCTCAGGACAGTAGTCTCCTAGGTGGGCGTGCCTTTCCGCCTGACTCCGCCCACCTGGTGTGCTCTACTAGCCTTGAGGGATGCATCAGGTCTCCCTTTCGGGTGACATGTGTGTGACCTCACAGGGGATGGGGATGTGTGTGTATGTGGTTGATGTAATTACCTATGACCCCTGGGGTCCAGGGAGTCACATACCCCCTTGGTTTAATGCAGACCGTCCGCGGGCTGCCTGACCAACTCCGGTTTATTTTTATTTTTCAACTGTAAAAACAGGAAAACACTTAGAATTCTAATAACATTTATACAAACTACAGTTACTGAAGGTCTTCCCATAATGGGAGGCATTTTACTTTAACGTTTCAAACTTTATTAAACGGAACTGGTTCATGTCCTTCCGCCTTTCCCACCCAAACAACCTATCCTTGATGCTGCCCCTAAGAAACAGGCAGCACCCCTTTTCCCCAGTCCGGAAACAGGAACATGGAAGGTCACCCAGGCGGGAACGGGTACAGTGCAGCGCACCCAGCAGTGGTGAAAGGGCTCCCCGGAGGATGGTCACCGGTCCTGGTGGTGGCCGGACCCCAGCCTGCTCTGCTGCGGGTCCTACCTCCAATCTGCCTCTCCGGAGGCTAACGGAATGGGAAGGCATGTAAAAGGGGCAGATAGGGCAATATTTACAAGCCCAAGAGTTTTTGGGTGGCCGGCAAGTCCACGGCCTTGTCCATGAGCAGTCACTCACGCAACAGGGTTAAACGGGGTTTTAAACACAAGTCCCAACTGGGACGGGTCCTTTTTAGTTAATCAGGTGAGTGTCTCATCAGTTGGTTACTGGTTCATTCAACTTATATACACAATCAAGTCTCGTACACCCCTAGATGTCTCCCTGTACCTAAGCGGGAGCCTACCTAGGTTGGAGCGAGTGGATCGTCTCAGTACTGGAGTGTCAATGGAAGGTAATGGGACAGCGGGGACAACAGGCCCCTCTTCCCGGGTGTCAGGTGGATTAGGTAGAGGCCTAGGAGGGCTGGGGGTAGGTGCATCCCTGGGCACTGGCTCTGCTGGTTCTCTGGCGGGCGTTTCCATCTCCACTTCTTCCACGGGTTGCGGGAACATTATCACGGGAACAATCACCGCACCGTTCTGCAAGGGCCAGTCTGCTGGAAAATCTCCCATCACGGTATGGATCACCCCTTTCTTTATTGCTTCATCACGGGGCACGGGAACTGGGGCTTCTTCTACCAACTTCAGGGGATCCGGACACTTCTTCAGGTGGTCCCTGGAAACAGTAGCCGTGGTTCTCCCCTGGTCGCGACTGATCAGGTAGGTCTTCTCATTCTCCCATCCGGTGGGCTGTATAACATACGGGGTCCTTTCCCACTGATCGTCAAGCTTATGAGTTCTGCGTTTACGCTTCAGCACCACATTTCCTGGTTCGAAAGGAGTACCCGGAGCTCGTTGGTTAAAGCGCTGTTCCTGCTTCTCCCGGCTCTGACACAGGTTCCGCTCCACATACTCCTGAATCCGCCGGTACTGCACTTGGCGTTTGGCATCCCAGTTGGCGGTGGAGGCCAGGGCTTCGGGCACTTCCAAGCCCATCTCTAGATCTACTGGCAGTCGCCCGGGTCGGGCCCTCATTAGGTACGCTGGGGTACACTTGGTGGAACTACAGGGTATGTTGTTGTACATATCTACCAAGTCGGGCAGCTTCTCCGGCCACAAGTTCCGCTCTTCCAGGGGTTTTGAGGAGGTTCAGGACCAGATGGTTCATTTTCTCACACATCCCGTTGCTCTGGGCATGGTAGGGGGTGGTCCGGATTTTCTTCCACCCGTACAAGTGGCAGAACTCCTGAAACACTTCTACTTCAAAGGCCGGACCCTGATCCATAAGCACTTTCTCCGGGTAGCCGTGGGGCCGGCAGAAGTAGGCTTGAAAGGCCCTGGTGGCGGTGCTGCCAGTCAGATCTTTTACTGGGACAACCACCATGAATATGGAGTAGTGGTCCACGATGGTTAAGGCGTAGGTCTATTCGTTTCGGCTGGGTGCAAGCTTGACATGGTCCAAGGCAACCAATTCCAGCAGCTGGTGGGTAACAATCAGCTGCAGCGGGGCTCTTTGGCTAGCTTCATCCCGTCTTCTCAGCGTACAAGGGCCGCACTCTCGGCACCACGCCTCTACGGAATCTCGCATCCCACTCCAGTAGAACCGCTCTCGTAACAGTATCTCCAGCTTTTTCCAACCGAAGTGCCCAGCGTCGTCATAAGCTCGAAGGACCTTGGGTACACAATCCTGAGGCACCACCAAATGACGAACCTTCTCGTGGGTCTTCGGGTCGATCAACTCCCGGTACAACTTCTGCTGGTACAGCCACAGGCGGTCCCTCTCTTTCCACAGTCGCTGGGCCTCGGAGGGGGCCACCGGGTCCATCCGGCGCATGCCTTGGGCTAGCAGGGTCTTAACCAGTCGGACCGCAGGTGCCTAGTCTTGGGCTTGTCGCCACTCCTGACTGGGCAGCGGATCGAGGTCCACCTGCTGCTGGGCCACACAGGGCTTCTCCTCCTGTGGCCGGTGGAACGCGGGCAGCTCTATCACTTCCAGACGGTCCTCTTCCGCCCCCTCATCAGATAGATGCGGCATCCTGGATAGGGCATCTGCGTTGGTGTTCTTGCAACCGGCCCGGTATTTGACGGTGAAGTTGTAGTTAGACAGCCGAGTCATCCACCTCTGCTCGAGAGCGCCCAGCTTGGCCGTGTCCAAGTGCGTTAACAGGTTGTTGTCCGTGTAGGCGGTGAACTTTGCTGCGGCCAAGTAGTGCTTGAAGCTTTCGGTTATTGCCCACACCAGGGCTAGGAACTCCAGTTTGAAGGAGCTGTAGTTCTCGGGGTTCCGCTCGGTGGGTCAAAGCTTTTGGCTAGCATAGCTGATCATCTTCTCCTTTCCGTCCTGGATCTGGGACAGTACTGCGCCTAGGCCCACATTGCTGGCGTCCGTGTACAACACGAAGGGAAGGCCGTAATCGGGGTGGGCTAAGATCTCCTCTCCTGTCAATGCCGACTTCAGTTGCCGAAAGGACTCTTCCTGCTGTTCACCCCACACAAACGGGGCCCTGGATGGTCTACCGACCTTGGTCTGTCCCACGAGGAGGTCTTGCATCGGGGAGGCCATTTTCGTATACCCCTTGATGAAGCGGCGGTAGTAGCCTACCAGGCCCAAGAACTGTCGCACTTCTCTCACTGTGGTCGGATGGGGCCATTCCTGGATGTCTGTGATCTTCTCCAAGTCTGGGGCCACACCCTCAGCACTCACCACATGACCGAGATACTGCACTTTGGGTTTCAGCAGTTGGCATTTGGACGGTGTCAGCTTCATCCCGTATTTTGCCAGAGCCGCAAACACTTCCGCCAGGTGCTCCAGATGGGATTGATATGTCCTGGAATATACGATCACATCATCCAGATACAGCAGGACTGTTTTGAAGTTATGTTGACCAAGACAACACTCCATCAACCTCTGGAAGGTCCCCGGGGCATTACACAGCCCCTACGGCATGCTGTTGAATTTGCAGAGTCCCATCGGGGTAGTGAACGCCATTTTTTCACGGTCCTCTGGCGCAACGGCCACCTGCCAATAGCCACTGGTGAGATCAAGAGTGGAGAAATAGTTAGCGGTTTTTAACGCAGCCAGAGACTCTTCGATGCGGGGGAGAGGATAGGCATCCTTATGTGTGATCTGGTTGATTTTGCGGTAGTTCACGCACATCCTCATGGTGCCGTCCTTCTTTTTCACCAGTGGGGCTGCCCAGGGACTACAACTATCCCGAATGACCCCCGCCTCCTTCATGTCGTGCAGCATATCTTTAGCACACTGATAATGTGCTGGGGGAATTGGCCTATACCTCTCCTTAATGGGCGGGTGTGTGCCTGTAGGGATGTGGGGTTGGACCCCCTTAATCCTCCCGAAGTCTAGTGCGTGTTTGCTAAAAACTTGCCCGTACTCCTGAACCACCCGGTATACCCCCTTTTTGTGATGTGCTGGGGTAGATTCGGAGCCGACATGTAGCTCCCGGCACCAGGCCTCTGGCTGTAAGGGTGATGTATTGTGGATAGTGTCAGGTGCAGGGACAGTGGGAGTGGTCTCGTGGATGTGTCGCGGGCGGGGAGGACGCCGCTGCGCTCGCTAACGCTCGGGTCCGGCGCTGCTGCGATGACTGCTCGGTGGCTCGAGCGGTGGGTCGGATCCGGGGGCTCGAGCGGCGCTCCTCGCCCGTGAGTGAAAGGGGGTAGTTTGGTTTGGGGATTTGGTCCGTGACGCCACCCACGGGTTGTGGTGAGGTTGGACACCACCGCTGCTGGTGATGGGGATCCCGGGAGCGATGGTAGGGAGCAGCTGGGATGTTGTTCCCCCCTCCGTGGGTAGGGGTTGGTGGTCCCGGGGCCCGGTGAGGTGACTGGGAGGCAGGGTTGGCAAGGTGCAGGGTCGCCTGGACTGCGCAGCGCGGTGCCGGACGGCACGGTTGTACTCACTCAGCCACAAATGTACGCAAAGTCTCTGGTAAACCAAACGGCTGGATGGACGGGTCCCGCAGCCGGCTGCTATGACTTCTCCCGGATGGTTGGTGGTGGCTGCCTTTCCCTGCACCTTTGTGTATGTTCGGTCCCGATGGATTCCCACCGGTAACCCGCTCCCCAGCGTGTGTATGTGCCGGAGGAGCCCTTTTGCCCGCAGGCTCTGGCCCTTGGAACTCTAGCTGTGGCGGTAGCTGGATTTCTTTTTGCTGGTCGGACGGTTGACTTCAATCGGGTCTTGGCTGTTAGGAAACCCATGGGGTTCCGGTCACTGACGGATTTGACCTCTAATGGCGACTCCAAGCCTGGTCGGGGTCCACAGGCCTTGCCTGTGTGTGCTGGCTTCACTTCGCTCCCCGGTTCGGTACCAGCGGGCCACCGCCCGACCCCGGTCCTACGGTTCCGCGTTGATCTGCCTCTCCTGCAGATGGCCACCACCGTCTGCCAACCTTGCTCTTGGTGCCTGGGCCACACACCCGGACACGGTCAGTTTACTCCTCTCTTCTACTCCACTCCTCACTCCTTCACCTTCCTAACTGATCTCTCTTCCTTTCCCGCCTCCAGGACTGTGAACTCCTCCAGTGGGTGGGGCCAACTGCCTGGCTCCACCCCACCTGGTGTGGACATCAGCCCCTGGAGGGAGGCAACAAGGATTTTGTGTCTGGCTGATGTGCCTGTCTCAGGGTGGGAGTGTGTGTTGTAGTACCTGTGATGACCTGGCTAGTCCAGGGCGCCACAGATGGCGTGGGTGTCTATGGTGAACAGCTTAGCTATCGTGGCGTAGTGGGGGAACCTAACTTCCTCTTCTCCACAGTTCAGCACTCTCACCGGCATTCTCCCCTTCTTGACGTCAATCACCCCTCTAGCGGCCATTACAGTGGGCCAGTGTTCCGAAGGTGAGGGTTCCACCATCGCCGGGTAATCCCGCCCCTGGGGGCCGTCTGCAGCTCTGCACCAGATCATCATTTCGCTCCTGGGCGGCACCACCAGGGGTGCCACATCCATCACCCGCGCACCACCAATCTCTCCACCTGTCAGGTTCACTTGCTGCCGCTGCAGGAGGGCCCGGATCTCGCGCTGGAGTGCCCTCTGCCAGCCCCCTCCTGCCGTGGCGGACAACTCCTGCAGCAAGCTCAGCATCTCACCCATGCAGTGCTCCATCACATTCGTCCCTAACACTATCTTCGGGTTACGGTCACTGGACTCATGCAGCACTACAATCATTCCCTGGCGCTTCAGTTCTGTCCTCCCCACCGTCAGGGTCACTTCCTTAAGCCCCACTTGCGTCATAGGGAGTCCGTTAGCTGCAACAACAGTCATGCCACTATCGGGGGGGCTAAGTTCACTGTCAGTCCAATACCGCTGGTACAACCTATAGGGCATGGTCATTACCTGCGATCCAGTGTCCAGTAAGGCTGTGGTCGGGATCCCATCCACTGCCACCGAGATGATAGGGCGGCCTCCAACATACCAATCCCGCCAGTCCGCCGTGCCAGGGGGGTCTACTCCTGAGGGTTGGCCCTTGGCCCCAGGGGTTACTCATTTAATGGACAGCGACGAGCATAATGGCCAGGCTGGCTACACCGGGGTCACACCGGCGGCCCATACCGGACGTCGTTGGCTCTCCTCCGCTGCATCCACAGGACATCCTCGGGGCAATTGGCGAGCTGGATGGTCTCCAGGGGCTTGACTCTCGGCGGAAGTTTAAGGGCAGCGATCACACAGGCAAGATCCTCATTCATGTGCTGCACCTTATCAGCCAGTTCGTCTCTTGCTCCCGTGGGTGCAGCCGGGGCTGGTAGGGACAGCAGTGGAAGTAGTACAGCTACAGGAGCGGTGGCGGCCGGCCAGGGGGCCGTGTCCGGGGGGTTGATCTCCAGGGGCTGCAGGGCCTTGATCGCCCGCTCTTTCACTACTGCAAAGTCTAGATAAGGGTGCTCGAGGGTCCACAACCGCAACTGCTTGTGGTCTTCCGCAGACCCCAGGCCCCGTAGGAACTGCTCCACCAACATCTTGTTGCTATCAGCCTCGCTGATGGTGTCCACCCGCTTCAGGGTGCGGAGGTCTGTCTGCAGACGTAAGGCGTAGTCCCTGATGCTGTCTGCTGGCAATGGTAAAACTGCATCCGGAGTTCGGCTGCGGTGTGAGTCTCTAAAGCGGCTTGGAGCTTTTCAAAGATGGTGGTCACAGAGGCCCGGTCCGCATCAGCCCAGGTCTCCATCTCCTGCTCAGCCTCCCCAGCCAGCTTCCCTAAGACTACCATCGCTGCAGCTTGCCAGTCATGGCATACAGGTCGAGAACCGAGCATATCTTTTTTCCGGAAAGCCTGCAATGTATCAGGCTTCCCGTCGTACTGGGGTAGCCAGGTTGCACCGGGCACATAGGGCAGGGAGATCGGCATTACCTGGGCGACCGCCGGGACCGCAGCCTTTTCTGCTCGTGCGACCGGAGCAGGGACAACCGCATCCCCGCCGTTGGGCGCTGCCGCTCCGGCGGCCTGCGCCATCCCATCGTCGCCGTCGGGGGCCGACATGTTCTTGCCGCTTCCCCCTTGGTTTTCTCTTTGAACTCCTCCTTCGGGGGCGGGGCTTCACTTTTGCGCCTCCACTGTTCGGGGAAGACGACTTGAGCGGGAAACTTTCGCGCCAAGATGGCGGGACTTCAACTTTTTAAGCAGGACGCCGCTGACAGAAACTTCTAAGGTGCACTTTCCACAGGTAAGTGGACTGTCCGAATCCTGTTCGTGGCGCCAGAAGAGTCGATGTGTACCGCCCTGAGAGGGGCCCGGCCTGCTTCTCCGCTTGCTCGGGCCGAGACGCTCGAGGTCCGGGCTCGGGTGGTTGGTGGCATGAGCGCCTCCGGACCGGGGGCCACGTCGCTCTGTTAAAGGGGAGAGGCAGTGGGGTGGTGGTGACGGGACGCGCAGCCGGGGAGGGCCGCGCTGTCATCCAACGGGTCGTGACGCCACCCACGGGTCGTGGTGACGGAGTTGCACCACCGCTGCGGCTGAAATGATGGCGGGCTCGTCCGGGATCGGTGTTGCGGCCGCAGCCGAGATGTTAGCCCCTCCGTGGGTAGGGGCGGTGTGTCCCGGGGCCCGATTCGGTGAGGGGACTGGAAGCGCTGATGTTGTTGTCGGGGTGCAGGGTGCCGTGGTGTAGTGTCGTGCCCGGATGGCACTGGTGTACTCACGATTGATTCACACTCAGTCTCTGGTAAACCAAAGTTCGAATGTGGTCGGTCCTCGCGGCTGGCTGCTGATGTCCCCTGTGGGGTTGATGGTGGCCCCTTTTCCCGTGCACCTCTGGTTGTTGTGTTTTGGCTCTCTGCCTGAGCAGTGTTAGCCCGCTCCCCGGCGTTGAGCTGCCGGAGGAGCCATCAGTTGCCCGCAGGCGCTGGCCCGGCGGGTGTTTGGCCCTTGGCGGTGGCACTCACCCGGTCTCAGTGGGCTTTTGCCTTCTTTTGGGACTTTGGGTGTGGATGAACCCATGAGGTCCAGCCAGCAATCAGTCAATTTGCCTATACTCAGTGGCTTCTAAGCTAAGACGGGGTCTGAGTACCCTGTTTCTGGTGCTCTGGTACACGGTTGACTCCCCGGTTCGAGATCGGCGGGCTCCAACCCAGGCCCGGTCCGTACGGTTCCGCCGGTTGCTGTACCGGTACTCCTGCAGACGGCCACCACCGTCTGCCTGCCTGATGTTTCCAAAGGGGCCCAGGCTCCTACCCGGGTCCCTCACAGGTTTCTCCCCTTTTCACCTCCTGTCAGCTCTCTCTCTAGAAATTAACTGTTTTTACTTCCTGCCTCAGGCCAGTAGTCTCCTAGGTGGGCGTGTCTTTCCACCTGACTCCGCCCACCTGGTGTGCCCTACTAGCCCTGAGGGAGGCATCAGGTCTCCCTTTCGGGTGACATGTGTGTGACCTCACAGGGGATGGGGGTGTGTGTGTAATGTGGTAGGTGTTATTACCTATGACCCCTGGGGGTCCAGGGCATCACAAATATGTGGGTTTTAGTGTTTTTACCATGTCATACCCATGGCCAGTGTTAGAACAGTTATAGGGTTAACTGTGGGGCTGGAGCAAGGGGGAGTTGGGGTTGTCAGATTGAGTAAAGTTTATAATATAAGAGGGTAGTGTAATATAGTCAAGTATAACATTACTAACAATTTATTACGTCAAGGTGTAAAGTAATGTTAAATGCATATGTGACGCCCTGGCCATCCAGGTAGTCACAGATAGGGCCCTGCATTACACCCTTCCCTCACAGGTAACACCAGCCAACCATATTAAACCCTAGTCACCTCCCCCGGGGCTAGATAGACACACCAGGGGTGGAACCAGGCGGTTGGAAGACACCCACCAAAGAGTCTAGATAGCCCGGGGCGGGAAAACACAGTGCAGTCTAGTCAGACTTGTCTCAAGTTCAAGTGGAGAGCAGTGTGGGCTGGAGCTGGGTGCAGCTCCAGCAGAGGCAAACCCCAAACTGAACAGGTGCCAGGCTAGGAGCCCTGGTACCTCTGGCTAGGAGGCATATGGAAGCCTCTGTCTGCAGGATCTGGGAAGATGGCTCAGTGGAACCGTGGTGGACCGGGACAGGGTAGTGGCCCGCCGGTACTGACCTGGGGAACAGACCCGGAAACCGGAGCACAAGTGGGGGTACTCTGACCCTGAAGCTAGGGCCAGCCACAACTGGGGGCTAGCTAATTAACTGAGGCCAGGACTAGAGGTCCTGTCCCACCCAAAGTACCTAATAGAAGACAACAGCCCACAGAGGGGGATAAACAGGCCACCGCCAAGACTCAGATCCCACGGGCCAGCGTCTGCGGGCAAAGGACTCCTTCGGCCACATCCAGCCAGGGAGCGGACACCTGGAGTTGAAAGCACAGGCAGTCAACCATTACAAAAAAGTATGGGAGAAAGACAGACCACAAGCCGGGTGGGGGAACCCGAACACAGCCGGCTGCAGGCACCGACCACCATCATTTTGGTTTACCAGAGAACTTGTGTGTTTCCTTCTGAGTGAGTACACCTGCACCCTGCGGTCGCCCATCTCCCTGCATCTAACAACCCATCGGGTCCCGAGGCCACCATCCCTGCCCATGGAGGGGTTAACAACTTGCTGCGCAACATCTCCCCCGAGTGTCCCATCACAGCAGCAGTGGTGTCCAACCTCACCACACACCGTGGGTGGCGTCACGAACTCTTTTATGGCCCTGCCGTACATATACATCCCCAAATCAACCGACCCCCACGTATTCGCGGTGTCCGCAGAGAACCCCCTGGGTCTGGAGACCCTTGAGCCACCCACCGGAGAGCACCGGACCCGAGCAGCAGCAGGCTACTGGGCACGGGGGAGGCACACATAGGATGTTAGTATCATCTAGGATGTGATAATGGTGAGTGTTGTGTGTACAGTGAGATCCTGTGAGCTGATGGGTGGGACACCAGGATGGAGTTGGCATCTACATAATTGTAAGAGGTGTTGGAGAGCCATTGGATCAAATACTTGACATCTAAGGGATTGTGGGAAAATTTCCTTTGAAATAATTTCACCTTACAGTAAGTCTGCTCAGATCTAAAGATGGCCGCCATCTCCTGTTCTCCACACTTTGCTTTGGTATGCAAGGGATGTCCAGGTGTAAGAATTCTTTATATGGTGATAAAGGCTCACTGGCCAACCTAGAGGACCACCCCACAGATGCACCATGGGCCATCTGATGTCGTAGATCCACCCATCAGCATCACCACAGATCCGCCCCGATGATGTCATAGACCCACTTATGATGACACCCACCAATCAGCTCATGGACTAACATTGTTCAACCCACTGACCAATAAACACACCCAGGCATGCCCACTGTAGAGCAGACCATGCCCCTCTCCTAGTTTATATAAGATCATGTTCTTGGAACAAATCAGTCGGTTTTGGGCCACCTCTGAGAGGAAAGAAACAAACGACTGTCTGATGTAATTTTTCAAGGATGCACTTGATCCTCATTAATTAGGTCAGGCAGTAGGCAACATGTGAACCCCGATTAAGAGTTGACCCGAGGAGTCCTGTGTGGTGTTATATAGGTCTGGGACAAGTGTTGGACATCAGGAGGGGGCCCTTTGTTAGAAGGTTGCACATTACTAGGGGCATCAGCTCTAAGATCAGCCCTTAGACTGAGGACAAGTGGTGGGATATAGGAGCCATACTGACATGGACCAGTGTGCGTCTAAATCATCCGATTCCAGCCTAGTCAGTACTATCGGATAGACCAAAGGCCCATAAGAACAACACACAAGAATGTGACATCAGCATTTTATTTTCTAGTTATTAGTCTCCACAATTCTACCCAGGGCCTTATGACAAAAGAGCAAGAGGTTTATAGAGTGCATCCATAACAATATGAAAGAAGCCAGGAGGCAGATAATATGGTGTCATGGAGATGCTGTTCTCAATGTTTTTGGGGTCCAGGTACAGGTAGGGCACGCGCCTCGTCTGGTTCCGCTCATTAATTATCCAGGATATCTCAGCAAGTTTCTCCTGAAACTGCTGTATGAATTTTTGAGGAGCCTTTTCGGTAAAATGCACGTCTGGGTAATACCCAAGGGGTCTCTGGAATAGAAGTTGCATCCATTACGCTACAGTTTGTATTATTAGAAGCAATCAAAGAGACAACACTGGCAAATACCCACCTGGTCCTTGGGCATGGTGCTGAGCTGCCACACAGTGACCAGTCCGGTAATAGTGGTAGTAACATCAGGCAGAGCATCCAGGACAGTCTGCAGTGTGGTGACCCCTTTGGCGGAGGGCGGGGGGCTCTTCATTGAGGACGGTCCATTGGGCATCCAGGAATAGAAGTCAAACTGACATGGGGACAGAACAAGCCATGGTCAAATAATGTGCAAACATCTAGGACAAGTTACACTACAACAGCTCATTATGTAGAACAGACTATTAGATATGGGGGAGGGGGGGGGGGATGTCCTTATGCTGGACTGACCTTCAGGTAACTGCAAGGCTCTCCTAGAAGATCACATGGGGAGGACCTTAATTCACCAGGGAATTAATAACATTCAGCAGAGTTGTTGATTGTCTGTACTCTGCTAATGAAAATGAGTGATGGAGGAGACAATGCAGAAGTCCCAGGGGTTGAGCGTGAGGGAAGATGCTCTTCAGGACACCAGAAGTGGCCTGGGAATGGGGGGGCAGGAGGGTGTGAAGCATTGTGTGGCTAGTTCTCAGTTTTCTGCCACTCACCTGACCACTCTTCACGGCTGCATGTTGAGCAGAACATCTGAAGATCACCATGGTCACGTATTTCACCAGCGAAGACATGGTCTCCAGAGAGGATGGGACTCCTGTATATGGTCAGTGATAAAATCTGAGGAAACGAAGTGCTTGTGATCTGCTTCTCAAAACAGCATGATGTGAGCAGAGCTTTACAGATCATTGACCAACCCTAGTATGAAGTAACAGTCACCTCCAGGTCACAAGTTTGCTACACCAAAAGTAATGAGATGCCAAACCTCTACAGCACAGTGGATGATGGGCCACAGTCTGCAGGGACTATGACCAATGCATTAAGGGGGAATCTGTCAGCAGGTTTTTGCCATCTTATCTGAGAGCAGCATGATGTAGACAAAGATGCCAAGTCCAACCGTGTATTGCAGCTGCAGCACCCAGTGAACTGTTTAGACATAGGAGCTCAAAGACAATGCCGCTCACACAGCTGTGTACATTGTCTATTGACAGTGAGCTGCTTATCATAGGAGAGATGTGGTTGGACTAGCCATCATGTGAGCTCCAAATCGGGCAGTGAAAACCCATCATTAAGAAAAAACACAGCATGTTAAGCTATATCACTGAAATCTGTTTAACCCCCACAGCATGTTGTCCTTTGCTTGTATAGCAAAAACCTGCTGACAGATGCTCTAAACACCAAATTCTAAAAATAAGAGGAATTCCAGTATTCCTGGTCACATTTACTCTAATAGCTGAAGAGTGAGCACAGCTCTGAATGTGACCCAGGAATAGTTTAAGTTCTAGGTTACCTATCATATTCGACCTGTTTGAGCCTCTGGTGATGTTCTAGTACCTGAGGATTCAGATTTTTGGAAGCCCTTCGTGTAGATGTCATTCACCCAGGCCTGCAGCTGTGGATCTGAGCGCACAGACTCGTCCCCCTTATAATAAAAATGCACAATGCTGGAAACAAAGCTGGAAGGAGAAAGAAAGATTGATTAGATCACAGCCTCCTATATACGATGGAGTCATCTCCTGCTTAGTATCCACACAATCAGGAGGTAGAGCAGCTCCTAGAGGAGAATCTTCAGATGATCCTGTGCAGAAGACTTAGCCGAGTGGTTTGGAGTCATTACTGAGATTGTGGGCGAGGATACGGGCAGCAGTGTGCAAGCACCCAGTGCCTAGAGAACACCATATATCTGATATCGATATGGATACAGACTTCATGTATTGTCTCTGGCTTGCATTTACACTACTCCCTTAGTGCTCAGCCATGGTGTGTGGTAGGATCACATGTGGTACACGGATATTGGCCTACGCAACAGATTTGAGCTGGCTAAGAGTTTTCTAGTGACTTGCCTCTTGGTCACAGAGCAGACAGCAAGCCAAAGAAACATAGCTATGGCTGAGAATCTTTCTGCAGGCCATTCCTATAGTGGAGAAGGTTGAGTAGGTTGCCCAGACCTGACTCCTACATAAACTGTGTGTGGAAGCTCAAACATGCAGTGTGTGACCAGAATCCTCCTTCCTGGATGCAGAGATTACAAATGGTGGCATGAAGTATCAGTGAGGAAAACTTTCAATGGTGACTAGGTCCCAACACACCAAGGTCTGAGCACAAAAATTGAGGAAAAAGGGTTAATCAATTCACTCCCTCCCCTAAAGAGTTCATCTAACTTCCAACAAGGCCCAAGAGAAGGCCATAGAGGTAAACGACATCCCATCTAGATTTGCACGCCATCACCACGTTTACAGCACCTCTCAATCGCCTCCCAGATCATCTTCCCATCATCTCTGTAGTAGTAGTTGGGAATGGACTCCAATCCTCGGGCCGCGATGTCGTCAGGCAGGCAGAGGTCGCTGTATGTCACCTCCTGCATGCCCTTTTGCATTAAACGTTCAATTCCCCCTTCACCAACTGCCATGATCTAAATTGAGGAGTTGGAGATATATATTTATATAAAAAAAAAAAAAAAATAAATAAATAATAAGTTAACGGGCAGCTTCACAACATACCCACCACTCAATTTATCTTCATATTTCCCATGCAATCAGCTTTGGGATCCTGACAACCAGCCTCTATGGCATGTTGTCACAGACCCACCACCAGATTATAAATAAACTAGGGTCTTACTTGATCCAAGACACCACCAAGATCGAAGAGTTCACGTCTTGTGAGAGTATTGATGTCCAAAGTGTAGTTTAGATGAGGGCAAAGAAGCTGCAGAAAAATGAGAATCGAATGAAAGTTTCTTGGTGGAGCGCAGATTGTAGGATTAGAGCAAACAAGACAACAAGCCATCAATGATCAGTGGATGTGTTCGTCATCATGAGAGATTACCACTGGTTAGAGCGTATGCACAGGGATCAGTGACTCTGCAAGTGTCCACCATAGGTCATGCCTGACAACCTTCCACCTTCTAGGGAAGACTGCAGATTTGACCTTTGATGGTTCTGTGATGCCCTGGGCAAGCCAGGGGTCACAGGTCATGCACCACCACAACCTACACCCCAGTTAGGCACATCAAGGCCAACCAAAAATCCTTGTTGCCTTCCTCCAGGGGCTGATGTTCACACCAGGGGGTGGGCCAGGCGGTTGGCTCCGCCCACCGAGGAGTTCACAGCTCTGGAGGCGTGAAGAACCAGGCAGAACAGTGAGGGAAGTGAAAGTGAGGAAGCACGATAAGCTAGGGACGGAAAAGAGTAAACAGCTAAGATGAGCTAAGGAAGTGAAGTGGAAGTGGTAAAGGAGGAGTAGGAGAAGTTGAAGGAAGGTGAAAGGTGACAGAAAAGAAGCCTGAAGTAGTCCAGCTGTGTGCAGGACAGAGTCAGCAAGGTCAGCAACGGCGGTGACTGTCTGGAGGGGGACCGTTTGGAAGTTCCTGGAAGGACCGCGGACGGGTAGTGGCCCGGCGGTCTGGAGCAGTGTACCCAAGGACAGTCAGCACCAGGGCAGGGGCCTCTCGGACCCCGGCAAGGCTAGGAGTCGCCATAATTTGCCGAATCCGTCAGTGAAGGGGACGTAGATCGCCCAACAACCAAGTCCCGATTGAAGGCAACAGCCCAACCATTGTAGCAGAAACACCGCCACCGCCAGGGCACCAGTTTCTCAGGGCCAGCGCCTGCGGGCAAAGAGTAGAGCTCCTCCGGTCCAGCTTGAAGCCGGGGAGCGGGTTACCGGTGGGAACCCATCGCTACCAACACAGAAACAAAGGTGCAAGGAAAAGGGACATCACCGTCACCTACTGGGAGAGCAAGTGCAGCCGTCCGTGGGAACAGTCTTTCCAGCCGTGTGGTTTACCGTAAAACTGTGTCAACGTCTCAGGCTGAGTGAGTACCACAAGGCACAGCGCTGCCCCCGCGTCCCTGCGCCCACCAGGCCCTGCATCTCCCATCTCATCACCGGGATCACCAACCCCTACCCACGGAGGGGCAACACAACACCTGGCTGCTCCGCATCACCATCCCCGGGATCCCCATATTGAGCAGCGGTTGTGAAATCACCACAACCGTGGGTGGCGTCACGGACAATAAACAATCCCCACACCCAAACAACCCCCTTTCACTCACGGGCGAGGAGTGCCGCTCGAGAACCCCCGGGATCCGGCCTACAGCTCGAGCCACCACTGAGCAGCGGCCGCCGGACCCGAGCAGAAGGGGGTGAGCGTAGTGTGCTGACACCCTCCTCCCCGCCCGCGACAGTTCCACCATATTTATGGAGTTAGACAATGCTCAGCTCTACTACAAGTCCATATCCCAGATTTGCTGAAGCTTAGGATCTAACTATGGATGGACGCCTCTCACCTTATACACTGGATGGTTACGAGGCAGCTGTCGGTGAGTGGCGATGTTAAATTTTTCAGCAACCAGATGTGTGTGGACCAGATAATAAACCGTCTGGTGGACCTGGAAGTCAGCATTGCGCACCCAGATCTTGGCCAAGGTCCAGTCCCACTCATTGTCGCTAGGCAAGAAGATCGGTGTCCGTTTTCCTGGAGTCTGACCCAACTAATGGCAAATTGAGCACATTTAGAAAAACGCAATAAAAAGGCAAAGATTATTGAATCTATAGCCTAGCTTATATAATGCTGCGAACAGACCAGAGTGACCATGGTGATAGAGGCCATCTAGAAAAAGCATTTATATTGTGTGTTGTACTTCACAGCTGCACTCACTATTCTGCAGTCAGAATACATTGTTATATAGAATAGCCTTCGCTCATCAATAGCTTCCCAATTTGGAGGTAGAGTTGACAGGTCAGTCCAAGGACAGATTATTCTAAGAATCTCCTTCCATTTTGTGTCTCTGATTACATACTACAACTCCACCACCCCCTCATAGTCACATGCTACATAATAGATTCACCAAGATCAGGTAGAAACCGAACCATGTAATCAATACAAGGTCAAATCTCATCATTGGGGAAGGTCGAAATGGTACTAAAGCTGTAGACTGGGGGATTCAGGCAGAAAGGGTACGATTTCCACAAAGGGCCTCCATGGGATAAAGTATCACAGCCTTCAGAGAAATCATAGTTTGTCTATAATGCCACGTTCTTTAGACAGATTCTTCCACCTAATCCCAAGATGTCCCATACTCAGATCTATTTGACTTAAAACCATAAATACTTTAAGGCTGGTGGTCCTGGAAGTCTGTGGACACCATCTCAGGTCCATGATGTCCAATAAGGTGAAATGCAGGAGGATTGAGATCGATAACACATTAAGAAGCTAGAGGTGACATGACAATACCTGGATAGCGATGGGGAGCAGCTGATCCTGTGGGTCCTTCCACAGCAGACATATGGGGGCAGCGATGTATTGTTGACGGTCATTAATAGAGTTATTGGCAACAATTTCATGGAGAACCTTGTAATCCGCCAAGAAGATGTTTCCATTCTGTAAGAGCCAACATTTTGTTACCTCACCTAATACACAAGTGTCATTATCAGGAGTCACCACTTGGGACACCCCACCTCCAGCTCTTTATCCAGGTCTGTGGAGGACCCCAGGGAGGAGGCCACCATGCTGCTGCTGACTGGGAAGTTTTCTGGTAATTTGATGCATTTCTTTATCAGCATTGGGTTAACTCCATTCATAAACTGGTAACCAAAGAAGGAGTCCTCATTCCAGATCCGGGAGACCTCATCTGGGGAAGGGAGAGAAGAGAAAACTGGTTAGAAAGGGAGATTAGCAAGAGCCAAATCAAAGCATTAGCACTGGAGTCTCCTACCAAAAGTCAACATCCGTGATATAGGGCTCCAATAATATAAATCAAACCAGAGACTGGTGCCTTCGGGGGGGGGGTGGAAGTCTATCCCACAAGAATGGAGATATTACCACCATTTGTCATCGGCCAGAAATCAAGTACCCAACTAAACCATCCAAGAGCCGCCTGACGTTAAGTAGATTCTAATCTATGAGTGTTGACAATTGACTGAGATCTGGGTTGTGGTCTACTAGAACCTCAGCCATCACATGCCACCTGCCATGGTCTAGAGACTGAAGCTTTGCCACTAGAGTTGTAAGGCTAGGTTCACATTTCCGTTTTAAATCCATCAGCAATGGATCAGTCGTTTAGATGTCAACTGATGCAACGGATGTGTTTTTCACAGGATTCCTTTGACAGGAATCCTGTGAAAAAAAAACTGATCCATCGCGTCAGTTACATTTGCTGTGCGACCGTTTGACAGATCAGTCATGATTAGTTTGTGTTTGGGACACCCCATTGGGTGTGCCAAACATGCTGGGCATGCTCAGTAGAGCATGACGGAATCCAGCACCATTAACATACATTACAAGCTTCACGGATGGCGACGGATTCCTGCACGGTGCGTTAATTTTGACAGCCCGAACAACGTTACATTCTGAGTTGTTCCCGCCCGGCGGTCAGTCCAAAGATGGCTGACAGTGGCGCAGCGGATGCAACGCAAGGTAATCAGTTGCAATCTGCCACTAATACAAGTCTATGGGACACAACGGAATCCGCTAAACGGATTGTGTTTACCATAGCTGCAGATTGTGACTGATGCAATTTAATGGAAATGTGAACCTAGCTTAACAAAGTAGTATCAGATTGCAGGGCCCTGGAGGTTGTAAATCAGCAGCTGGAGAGATGCCAGTATGGCCTGGATTATGGAAGGTTTCAACCATGAGCAAGACCATCACTGGGCTAGGATGAGTTTGTGGGACCAGCATATAGCAGATGTCTGCTGGAGGCCTGTGATGTGGATTGAAAGCTCAATAACAGTTACCTGAATTACTCAGTGGAGGTAAAAATATATATTTATTATATACACACACACACACACTAAAGGCTGGTGTGGAAGCAACAGTCATCCTCTGGAACTAGCCAGAAGCTGGTCTGTGCATGTTCCTTGAGTGAAGTCAACATTGATCCATTATAGTCATGTCCTAAACTTCACCATGAGCAAATAGTAACCAAAAAGTGCAGCAGCTACTGTGTATTGTAACCACCAAGCTGTGTTCCCTGTATGTAGACTACAGCCTTAAAGTATCTCAGGCCTTTAGTTTTTGCTTGTAAGAGAAGGTAATAAAATATTAGAGGGCAGAAAAAAGACCCAACCAAATAGAGGAAACGCACTGGAAGTTTTGGTTCTGTTGAAGCAGAAGACCATGTTGATGTGATCTAGCTCTCTCCAGGAATCTGTAGATCTCGTGAACTCCTTTATTCCAAAGTCAAGTTCCCTGAAAAGAAACAAACATTTAGTGCAATATTAGTGATGGACAATACTTGGGTCTGGTGTCCCTAGGGAGACTAAAATGTACACTGTAAATTTATGATACCATCATACTTCTGGAATTCAGGTGAGGCCTTCTATAGGAGCCCACAACTGATGCTCCTGGTGAGCACGAAAATTCTTGTCCAATATATAGTACAGTGCTGACCACCATACGGCCCAATACATAGTACAGTGCTAGCCATTGAGCCATCGTACTGCCAAATATTCATTCAGATCTTCTCAGAACATCGGAGAATCACTCATCTCTAGTTTAGCAACATAATTGACTCTTTGGTCCAGTTTTAGAAGAACTAATTGATCAGCATTTTAATGTAGTCACTCCCCCTGCACCTCTAATGTAGAGGCCCAAACATCTCAATCCATCTTGTGAGGTTTCAGAGGTTGAGGAGTCCTGACGATACACCACATTGGATAGATGGTAATCCTACATCACCAGGTTCCTACTTTGGTGTAATTCCAGTTAGTGAAACTCACGACAGAATCTTGGTGATCCGGGAGCCGTCGCTCTTTAGTTCAGAAGATTGTTCATTGAAGAGCTCATCAACGTTACAAAAGGCAAAAGAGTTCTGGACCTCTGTAGGGTGCAGATGCCATCTGTAACAAGATTAGACATTAATGGGGGCATGTTCTTGGGGTACCACATGGATTGCCTCCTAATTCTGGGCAAAGGGCACTCACAAGAAAACACCTTTTTTCTCCAGCTCTTCATCCTCCATCGGGTTTTTTGTCTGAGGATCCGCACAGACATTACCAGAACTTCCGGATAATACAACACCTGAAAGAAGACCTGACTATAGGCGTGCGTCCTGTAGGAACGTGTCAGCTGGAGGCCATTACATGCCGAAGATATAATTTTGTCATCAAAGTGAAGTAGAGTACTATAGTCTCACAGTTTGAGGGAAGGGGAATATCTGCAGCTCTTCATGAAAACCACCATCTACCACATGACTAAAGCACTATAGTTCACTAGGATGATAAGCATTCCACAGCTGTAATGGTGGAAGTCAAATCTCAGGGTCAGTGACAGATCATGTATATTACATTCACACCAGATTTGGACAGTTTTTTCCTTATTCTGGATCAACTCTGTAGGATCATAACGAAATGGCGGCGTGGCCAGGAGTCACCAGGACTGTTCTGTGTAGAGAGTTGGCCGCTATAGCAGACCTTTTATGTATGCCCTGGATTGTTCTACCTACTCAGGATTACTTACCTGTCCCCTCAGGATATACCACACTAGTCTGACCAACAAGCCACTGGTACACGGGGAACTGGTAGAGCTTCCCATCAGGGGAGGTGACATGGACATATTCACAGTACCAGTGGTCCTGGACAGGGAACACATGGGTATCTTTGTAGAGTTCCACAGACCGCAGCTCTCCAACATCCTGCTCAATGGTCACATCAAAGTCACACACCTGAAAAGAGAACATGGACCCCACATTAGGGCAAACAACCAAAAATCTACTAGATGTAATCACTGACCCATGTGTCTAGAGCAGGTGCAGATTCTCTCCCATCGACTGGTTTATAATGGCCAGAACCAATATCCTCAAGATCTCAGATTCCATTATTGATCTGGTTAACAACCCATTTTCTCCAAGAAAAGGATTGGGCAGACTGGAGACCACTCACCGTATCGGGAAACCACAGGTGGGACAGCTCCTTCTTCTCACTCCCTCCATTTACCCCAATAAGACTGATTGAGATCGTGTCAATGGTCCCAGAGAGGTGGAAGCATCCTGTGGCCACAGTCACCTTGTAGAGCCCCATTTCTTCAGTGCACGCTCCACTCTGTACATAGACAAGACTGGGGGTCACTGGGTGGAATCAGTTATAGGAGCCATGCCCTCCAGAAGAACAGACAAGTCAGAAATGTGTGAAACATTAAGAGCAGTAGACAACAGCCGACAACAGCAGCCTGGGGCCCCGACATCCGTGCAAGAAGGTCTGATACCAGGCAGAAGACATCAGCTTTCATCAGGATTATAGTCCTCCAGTGGCAGTAACATGTCACTCCAGGGTGGTGGCTGGGGCAGGAGAACATTGGGGCGCACAATTACTTTGAATATGTGTACAACAGTGGGAGGGGAGGGCACCAAAACAGATTAATGAAAAATATGAGGGGATCAAAGCCACTTAGCACATTAGAAAACTAGTATGCATCAACAAGAGAAAAGAATGTGCGAAAAAAGTGGGATCACCACAATAGATAAATATACAAAAATATCTTTATTATAGAAATAGGCACAAATACCAACAACCGATTAAAATCAATTAAAAAAGCAAAACAGCTTATGGGAAACACACATACTGAGAGTGCCAATGGTCTGACACCCAAAGAATACCTCACACCCTCAAAGAGCCCCAACCCCACAAACATATAATAATGCAATGATTTAAGACACAGTGTCCATAAACTGGGACCACCAAATAAGCAGATGGAAAATGCAAAATCAATCAGACAGATCAGAGTCCCAGTAGATGCCGTGGTGGTTTGGCAATGCAGCAATGTCGCCACCAATAAGCATGATTTAAAGCAAAAATAGCCCATACAATACCACCTACGGATGGACACACAACGGGGTGCAGGCAAGGAGTGGAGGGGTGAGGTATGAGCCCCACGCGTATCGCTACAAACAAGGTGTAGCTTCCTCAGGGGAGATGTGCAATGATGGAAGCAATGTGCCTTTTTATTTAGTACAACATAATTAGAACATAATTACTAAATTGCCTACCAGCGTGTGGAGAAAGAGGCAAGGAAAGGTTGCTGTGGAAATGGAAGACGCCCGATGGAAGCTGCCATTTTGCCACGTGATCACAGTCATGTGAATGGGAAAGAGCCACAGGAAATGTAGTATGTGCATGCGTTAGCAACATCAAATAGCAGGCGGCGTAGATAATCATGCTAGCAGCGTAAAGCATCGTAGCCGGCGCGTGCGCAATAAGCAGATGCTGAAATAGATGGTCCCCACACATATTCCACCAACTAGTGTGAAGAATACCACTAGTTGCGCAAATATCGTAACCGGCGCATGCGCAATAAGCTGAAACGCCGAAAACAAGCAGAATGCCAAGATAAGTTGTTACTGCGCATATTCAACCACCCACGAGCTATATTTAGATTTAAACACAGGTGCCATATAGGCTATTGTTTTACATTATTTGGGAGAAGAAACAAAAATCAAAAATACAAATGGATCGATACAAATAATATGTAATATCAACAAAATATAACTCAGTGGTTAATAAAACATGGAATAAATCACTTTTTTTTTTTTTTTTTTCTTTTTCTCCCTTTCTGTTGCCATATAAAGCCCACCAAATCTTATCATATGGTGCAACCATGGTCATATTATAGGCACTAAAGGGCCATTAAGCAGCATGTAATGCTATATAGAACCATATAATGTACCAATGACAGAGAGATATGAAAATATGTACAAGCCTGCACCCTTTCTGCATACAGGACCAGGCAAACCGGAAAATCAAGCAGTTTGTTTACATACATAGGCTGCTGCACATACATGCATTACCCAAAATATATATAATGTACCGGATCACGTGGCAAAAGACAAACAGGGGGTGAAGGGGGTATATATACAGACAAAGCATTACAGATACAGTAATACAAAAAAATATACAAAAAAAAAAAAAAAAAAAAAATAAAAAAATAATGAAGGTCAAACAAGAAGACTCAATCCAATTCCTTTCTTCTTAACGTTGTAACCATGGAAATGTCAAGATGCAGGCGATCCAGCAATCCATCCTATCGATTTTTAAACAGGAAAACTGCCAACTAGGATAGAATGTAAGAATAATTACTTTGAATATGCTTAAGCCTTGTGGGCATGCTGCATTTGTGGGGTGCAGTTTTGATCCGATATTGCATGCATTTCCTTCCCCAACAAACTTAGATTTCAGTTTCTGTCCGCACGTTGCAGCGTCTTTGTGATGACACCTGCAGCAGGTCAATTCTTTCTGAATTTGAGCCCTTCCAGTCAATAGATTTCATTTAAACGCACTGGGCAAAACCACGGAGTGAGAGAGGCATTGTTAATCTTAAAGATCAGGGAGCAAATAAAGCAACTTGATCTGTTAAAGGGCTATAGAAAGGATGTGGGTGAGGTGATAGTGTGGCGCCCTGGACAAGCCAGGACGTCACAGGTACTGCAACAACACACCCCACACCCCGGTTAGGCACACCAGCCACACACACACACACACCCAAAAATCCTTGTTGCCTCCCTCCAGGGGATGATGTCCACACCAGGTGGGGCGGAGCCAGGCAGTTGGCTCCTCCCACCAAGGAGTTCACAGTCCTGGAGGCAGGAAAGAAGGTCAGACAGAGTGAGAGTCAGGGAAGTGGTAGTGGATCAACTGACTGACCGTGTCCGGGTACGTGGCCCGGGCACAGAAACAGCAAGGTTGGCAGACGGTGGTGACAGTCTGCAGGAGAGGCAGATTGCCGCACAACCGTAAGGACCGGGACGGGCGGTGGTCCGCCGGTACTGGACCAGGGAGCGAAGAGAAGCCAGCACCATCCGGCAGGGCCTACGGACCTCAACCAGGCTAGGAGTCGCCGTTAAACCGGTCAAATCAGTCAGACGGGAACCTCCGGGGTTTCCCAGCAATAAAGACCCGACTGAAGGCAACCGTCCAAACCGTGAGGGAGGTAAAGCTACCGCCAGAGCTAGAGCTCCCAGGGCCAGAGCCTGCGGGCAACAAAAGGGGCTCCCTTAGCCAACCTACCGCTGGGGAGCGGGTTACCGGTGGGAAGCCATTGGGACTGAGAACACAACACCGGTGCAGGGAGAGACCGTTACCGCCAACCGACCGGGAGTTACCGCCGCAGCCATCTGTGGGACTCGTCCATCCAGCCGTTTTACAAGAGACTCCGTGTGTATTAGTGGCTGAGTAAGTACCACTATGCCGTCTGGCACTGTGCTGCCCCGCGACCCTGCACCTGGCCAGGCCCCGCATTCCACCAACAGACAATAACTCCGGGCCCCGGGACTACCAAAATCCCCCTACCCACGGAGGGGAGAGAAACATCCCAGCTGCTCCTTGTCATCGCTCCCGGGATCCCCGTACAGAGATGCCCCAACCTCACCACACACCGTGGGTGGCGTCACAAACCGACATCCCAAACACCAACAAAACACCCCCTTTCACTCACGGGCGAGGAGCGCCGCTCGAGTCCCCGGATCCGGCCCACCGCTCAAGCAGCAGCAGCACCGGACCCGAGCGTGGTGAGCGCAGCGTCCCCTCCTCTGCCCACGACAATAGTTTCACAGGTTCCCTTAAATATGCAACAAGTCTTAATATTAGAGCCACAACAAAAAGACCCTGAATTTTTTAATTTTCGCTCCACTATACAACATGGATGAAAAAGCCATAGACAGAAAAACCATAGACATACATGACCATGCATCCCCCTCCCAGCTCCCACAGGTTATGGGGGGGGGGGGGGGGGAAATGCATGGTCATGTATGTTCAGGGAAAAAAAAAAAAAAAAAAAAAACAAAAAAAAAACACACCACACACACACACACACACACACACACACACCGTTCATTTGTTTTGTTGCAAAAGTTCTCTGCAACATAAGCTCATGCGCACAGAGCCAGAAGTGTAAGGTTATTTTTTTTCAGCCCCATGAGTTACATCCACACAATGGAACGCCCACACACACTTTACACTTAAAAAAGCCCTCCTGTCTGAAAACAATCCCCCCTCCCCCTCCAGTGAAGTCCATGGTCAGTGCCGGCCTCAGTGGCCACAACTTCTAGACAAGTCTCCATAATCCAGTGACAAGAGATTGGAAATCAGTAGTCAACGATGTCTGGACACTGAGGTGCAGCCTCCTGCAGACACAACTGCACAATGCTGAGGGTTGTAGTCCTCTGTCCCCGGCCTCACTCACCTCTGTACCTGTGGAATGAGCTCAGGCCGGGCAGAGGCCACTTTATAGGACACTGACGAGCTCCAGCCGTGGACAGACGGGCGGGGGCTCCGGATACATTTATCCATTCGCACTCTCCAGGAGCCGCACTGGACAGGTATGACATTTTTTTTCTCCGTTTTTACTGGCGCCATTTTGGATACTTCATATTTGTATAATAAATAAAATATTAATTCCTCAATTATTATTGTTGTTGTTTTTTATTTTCATTCACTTTTGTCTTTTACCTTGTGGTAATACCCTCTGAGTACATGAATACGGGGCGTGCAGGGTAGAACAGCGGTGAGGATCGCTTTACAGCGCGCTGGAAACAACAGGATACAATATATGGCTAATCCTCGGCGGCTGCTGTTTTGTTTTGTTTTTTTTTTATAAAAATAAAACATTACAATAAAATGAAACCATAATAGAACACAAAACATTCAGCGCATAGTCCTCAGTATTCGGTAAGCATTGTCCGAACACGAATAGTTACTATTTACCCATCTCTCCCCCTTATCACCCTCTACATGGAGTGACGGCTGCTCCATACACACGATTCTCACATTACACCAAATCACAGCCACAGACGATGATACTGAGAGAGAGGAGAGCGGCGAATGACCGGGTGATTAGTGACGGGCAGCGAATGACCGGGTGATACCGAGAGACAGGAGAGCGGCGAATGACCGGGTGATTAGTGACGGGCAGCGAATGACCGGGTGATACCGAGAGACAGGAGAGCGGCGAATGACCGGGTGATTAGTGACGGGCAGCGAATGACCGGGTGATACCGAGAGACAGGAGAGCGGCGAATGACCGGGTGATTAGTGACGGGCAGCGAATGACCGGATGACTAGTGATGGGCAGCGAATGACCGGATGATTAGTGACGGGCAGCGAATGACTGGATGATTAGTGATGGGCAGCGAATGACCAGATGATTAGTGACGGGCAGCGAATGACTGGATGATTAGTGATGGGCAGCGAATGACCGGGTGATTAGTGACGGGCAGCGAATGACCGGGTGATTAGCGACGGACAGCGAATGACCGGATGACTAGTGATGGGCAGCGAATGACCGGATGATTAGTGACAGGCAGCGAATGACCGGGTGATTAGTGACGGGCAGCGAATGACCGGGTGATTAGCGACGGACAGCGAATGACCGGATGACTAGTGATGGGCAGCGAATGACCGGATGATTAGTGACAGGCAGCGAATGACCGGGTGATTAGTGACAGGCAGCGAATGACCGGATGATAAGTGACAGGCAGCGAATGACCAGATGATCAGCGATGGGCAGTGAATGACCAGATAATTCGCTGCCCATCACTAATCATCCAGTCATTCGCTGCCCATCACTAATCATCCGGTCATTCGCTGCCCATCACTAGTCATCCGGTCATTCGCTGCCCATCACTAGTCATCCGGTCATTCGCTGCCCATCACTAGTCATCCGGTCATTCGCTGCCCATCACTAGTCATCCGGTCATTCGCTGCCCATCACTAATCATCCGGTCATTCGCTGCCCATCACTAATCATCCGGTCATTCGCTGCCCATCACTAGTCATCCGGTCATTCGCTGCCCATCACTAGTCATCCGGTCATTCGCTGCCCATCACTAATCATCCGGTCATTCGCTGCCCATCACTAGTCATCCGGTCATTCGCTGCCCGTCACTAATCATTCGGTCATTCGCCGCTCTCCTGTCTCTCGGTATCATCGTCTGTGGCTGTGATTTGGTGTAATGTGAGAATCGTGTGTATGGAGCAGCCGTCACTCCATGTAGAGAGTGATAAGGGGCAGAGATGGGACAATGCTTACCGAATACTGAGGACTATGCGCTGAATGTTTTGTGTTCTATTATGGTTTCATTTTATTGTAATGTTTTATTTTTATAAAAAAAAAACAAAACAAAACAGCAGCCACCGAGGATTAGCCATATATTGTATCCTGTTGTTTCCAGCGTGCTGTAAAGCGATTCTCTCCGCTGTTCTACCCGGCACGCCCCTTATTCATGTACTCAGAGGGTATTACCACAAGGTAAAAGACAAAAGTGAATGAAAATAAAAAAACAACAACAATAATAATAGAGGAATTAATATTTTATTTATTATACAAATATGAAGTATCCAAAATGGCGCCAGTAAAAACGGAGAAAAAAAATGTCATACCTGTCCAGTGCGGCTCCTGGAGAGTTGTTAGGGCCAGGTGGACGGGCAGACCCAGGAGGTGGATCCACTGGGCTGAACACCTCACCGAGGGCAAGGTGCCCGGTAGCCGGAGCACTACAGGTAGCAGGACAGTCCGTTCAGAGGAGTGTAGAAGTCCCTGGGACCACGGAGTCACTGAAGGTAGTCCGGGTGACGGAGCTCAGGTTCGGAGGCCGAGATGACGTCAGGCAGAGTCCGGAACCGACGGAGCGAGAAGACGGGTCACCACAGGGATCGGAGATGGTATGAACTTGACGGGATGGCAGACCGTCACCGTTCGGGGTTCGGGTATCGTCAGAACCGGTTGGCGAGGCAGGAGCGGCTCTAGGAGAGAGATAGGTAAGTATACCACAAAACACAAGGAGACCTGACTCCTAGCTTAGCAAAACACGAAGAACAGGCCCCGCCCACTTGGAAAGGATCTCCCTATATACCCTGTACCTGATTCTTCAATATCCTGTTGGAGGACACTGGCCCTTTAAGAGAGGGTCAATGACCGCGCGCGCGCCCTAATGCGCATGCGCGAGGCCCGGGTGCCAGAAGCCAGAGCAGGGAGCGGTGAACAGGAGGCAGGAGAGCCGGGCTGGAGCAGGGTTGCCGACAGGCGCCGGGAGCGGAGACCAGGCTGCCTGGGGACCGCAGGTGATGGGGCATGGAGGCTGTGGAGCGGGGGACGCCTGGTAGAGGAGCCGGGAAGCGAGGCAGGGGAGCCGGGGAGCGTGGCAGGGGAGCCGGGAAGCGAGGCAGGGGAGCCGGAGAGCGTGGCCGGGGAGCCGGGGAGCGTGACAAGAGTGCGGATGGATAAATGTATCTGGAGCCCCCACCCATCTGACCACGGCTGCAGCTCGTCAGTCTCCTATAAAGTGGCCTCTGCCCGGCCTGAGCTCATTCCACAGGTACAGAGGTGAGTGAGGCCGGAGATAGAGGACTACAACCCTCATCATTGTGCAGTCATGTCTGCAGGAGGCTGCACATTGTGCAGTCATGTCTGCAGCGAATGACCGGATGATTAGTGATGGGCGGTGAATGACCGGATGATTAGTGATGGGCAGCGAATGACTGGATGATTAGTGATGGGCGGTGAATGACCGGATGACTAGTGATGGGCAGCGAATGACCGGATGACTAGTGATGGGCAGCGAATGACCGGATGATTAGTGACGGGCAGCGAATGACCGGATGATTAGTGATGGGCAGTGAATGACCGGATGATTAGTGATTGGCAGCGAATGACCGGATGATTAGTGACGGGCAGCAAATGACCGGGTGATTAGTGATGGGCAGTGAATGACCGGATGATTAGTGACGGGCAGCGAATGACCGGATGATTAGTGATGGGCAGCGAATGACCGGATGATTAGTGATGGGCAGTGAATGACCGGATGATTAGTGATGGGCAGCGAATGACCGGATGACTAGTGATGGGCAGCGAATGACCGGATGATTAGTGATGGGCAGTGAATGACCGGATGATTAGTGATTGGCAGCGAATGACCGGATGATTAGTGACGGGCAGCGAATGACCGGATGATTAGTGACGGGCAGCGAATGACCGGATGATTAGTGACGGGCGGTGAATGACCGGATGATCAGTGATGGGCGGTGAATGACCGGATGATTAGTGATGGGCAGCGAATGACCGGATGATCAGTGATGGGCGGTGAATGACCGGATGACTAGTGATGGGCGGTGAATGACCGGATGACTAGTGATGGGCGGTGAATGACCGGATGATTAGTGATGGGCAGCGAATGACCGGATGACTAGTGATGGGCGGTGAATGACCGGATGACTAGTGATGGGCAGCGAAAGACCGGATGATCAGTGATGGGCGGTGAATGACCGGATGATCAGTGATGGGCAGCGAATGACCGGATGATCAGTGATGGGCGGTGAATGACCGGAGAACTAGTGATGGGCGAGTAGTGAAACGCCCGGGTGCTCAATGCTCACGTTGAGCAATTTCTGATGCTCGGGTGCTCCTCTTGAGTAACAAGCAATATAAACTCCGTTATTTCTTCAGCAGACCCCGGGAGGACTGAGGGGGCCGGGAAATCACTGAAATGTAAAGGGAACAGCATGGGAAGGCGCCTGGACACGTCTGACTCTCCGGTCGCTGCTGGGAGAAATGTCACAGGATTACACCACTTTTACTGACTGATGAGAAAATGTTCAAAACCAAAGATAACGTGGATTTTACAGGACAAAATGTTAGAAAACGTTCTAGACTATATAATGGCTGATATATAAGGCAGAATAAAAAAAAGAGAAAAAACACCGCCTTCTCCACCCCTTTGGCTATATTCACACCATTCTTTCAAAATCACAGCAGTTTTCCATTTCAGTCAGTAAAAATAAACACTGATGTGCATTAGATTGTGAGATCTCATCGCTTCTGCTGATAATCAGCTTTTAATTTGCATCAAACTGATTGAAAATCCTGCAACAAAAATGCACATGTGAACATAGCCTTAATAGCCATCCGTTGCTCACCGTATTTACCCATCACCTATGACTACAGTAGATGACATAGTAGAGGGGGAATAAATCTCCACCCGCCGGTAGTCACCGGGAAATGTAATAGTAACATTGTCCTCCCTTATCTATACCTGTGCTGTGTGTGATGGTCAGACACCTCCTGTGTAATGTATGGAGGACAGAACCTCACAAAGCCTCTGCAGACAATGCAAGAACTGCCGAAAATTAGAGGAAAGAGGGACTCCGATACACCCTGTATTACACATAAAGGGGGGACTCCGATAACCCTGTATTACATATAAAGGAGGGACTACAATACACCCTGTATTACACATAAAGGAGGGACTACAATACACCCTGTATTACACATAAAGAAGGGATTCCGATACACCCTGTATTACACATAAAGGAGGGACTCCGATAACCCTGTATTACACATAAAGGAGGGACTCCGATAACCCTGTATTACATATAAAGGAGGGACTACAATACACCCTGTATTACACATAAAGGAGGGACTACAATACACCCTGTATTACACATAAAGAAGGGATTCCGATACACCCTGTATTACACATAAAGGAGGGACTCCGATAACCCTGTATTACACATAAAGAAGGGACTCCGATACACCCTGTATTACACATAAAGGAGGGACTCCAATACACCCTTTATTATACATAAAGGAGGGACTACAATACACCCTGTATTACACATAAAGGAGGGACTCCGATACACCCTGTATTACACATAAAGGGGGGACTCCGATAACCCTGTATTACATATAAAGGAGGGACTACAATACACCCTGTATTACACATAAAGGAGGGACTACAATACACCCTGTATTACACATAAAGAAGGGATTCCGATACACCCTGTATTACACATAAAGGAGGGACTCCGATAACCCTGTATTACACATAAAGGAGGGACTCCGATAACCCTGTATTACATATAAAGGAGGGACTACAATACACCCTGTATTACACATAAAGGAGGGACTACAATACACCCTGTATTACACATAAAGAAGGGATTCCGATACACCCTGTATTACACATAAAGGAGGGACTCCGATAACCCTGTATTACACATAAAGAAGGGACTCCGATACACCCTGTATTACACATAAAGGAGGGACTCCAATACACCCTTTATTATACATAAAGGAGGGACTACAATACACCCTGTATTACACATAAAGGAGGGACTCCGATACACCCTGTATTACACATAAAGGAGGGACTCCGACAACCCTGTATTACATATAAAGGAGGGACAATACACCCTGTATTACACATAAAGAAGGGACTCCGATACACCCTGTATTACACATAAAGGAGGGACTCCAATACACCCTTTATCATACATAAAGGAGGGACTCCGATACACCATGTATTACACATAAAGGGGGGACTCCGATAACCCTGTATTACATATAAAGGAGGGACTACAATACACCCTGTATTACACATAAAGGAGGGACTCCGATACACCCTGTATTACACATAAAGGAGGGACTCCGATAACCCTGTATTACACATAAAGGAGGGACTCCGATAACCCTGTATTACATATAAAGGAGGGACAATACACCCTGTATTACACATAAAGGAGGGACTACAATACACCCTGTATTACACATAAAGGAGGAACTACAAAACACCCTGTATTACACATAAAGGAGGGACTCCGATACACCCTGTATTACACATAAAGGAGGGACTCCGATAACCCTGTATTACATATAAAGGAGGGACAATACACCCTGTATTACACATAAAGGAGGGACTACAATACACCCTGTATTACACATAAAGGAGGGACTCCGATAACCCTGTATTACACATAAAGGAGGGACTCCGATAACCCTGTATTACATATAAAGGAGGGACAATACACCCTGTATTACACATAAAGGAGGGACTACAATACACCCTGTATTACACATAAAGAAGGGACTCCGATACACCCTGTATTACACATAAAGGAGGGACTCCAATACACCCTTTATCATACATAAAGGAGGGACTCCGATACACCATGTATTACACATAAAGGAGGGACTCCAATACACCCTGTATTACACATAAAGGAGGGACTCCGATACCCTGTATTACGCATAAAGGAGGCCTTATACACATTCTGTTATAATGGTTAGTGGGACTGCTACACTCATAAAAGCTATGCACTAACTGAAAGGGCTGTCAAAAATGAAAAGGAGGGAATGTAATACCCCCTGGAAGACACATAGAGGACGGCCTCAGACAACATTTTTTGACCATTTATAAGAACCGGGACTCCTAGACTGGTAAAGCCCATGCACTAAGTGGAAGGGCTGACAAAAAGTAGAAAGTGGGACTGGAATATAGCCAGCAAGAGATGTGGAGGGGAGACTGAGATTACAAAGAATCTTATTTCAGAGATGGCAAATCTACGCACTCAGTGTAAGGCCTAGCTAGAATTTCAAGGACGGAATGTAATACACGCAGCAAGAGATGGAGGAAGAGGGTCTGTGACTACGTTTTATGTCAACTGTAAAAAGATTCCACCTCCTACCCTGGTACGGCCTATGCACATATTACAAGGACTAGAATTGAAAGGCGGGATTTTACACGCAGCAAGAGATGGAGAGGAGAGACTCTCATTAAATTCTGGGATAATTTTAAAAGCATTATCTGCCATCCAACCGGCAACCTGTTGGCACTGTTTGGCCTTCAAGAGTGTTGTCTCCCTCACCCTGCTAAGTGGGACAGTAAGATTCGTCTGTGATATGAGTGTTTTTGTTGTGCTCATGAAGCATGCAGTTTCACCTCCCTGACTATCTTTACCTGTGTGTGCGCCATCAGCGGCACATCCACTTCCCCGTCCCCTACTGCACGACCGGTTCATATTATATTACGAAGGCAACTAACAGCGGTAATAATAGGTAAAGTAGGAAAGGATCTGCAATCAGTGCGAGGCCTAGCCAAAATGACTTTAGGAATAGGTGATACTATGGGATAAGGTTTTGTAAGGCGGGGATGAAACACCGGGAGAAATAGTGAGGGCTGGGGATGGAGTACCAAGGGACAGCTGCCACCATCAGGCGGTGTTAATGTTGGCCATAAATTTACTTTGATGCAATCTAGTCATGCATCGCCCTTAAACTGTCTGCAGTCCAAATTATGAGTCACTCGTGGTAGCATGCATACCACTCTCTTTCACTCACACTAGAGACATACTCAGGTATGAATAGCAAGTAAGACTGACTTTAATACGGAAGTTGTACAAATATTTAAACGGAATTATTGGCTAGGTGCCAAGAATACGTAACACGTCTCCCATTGGATAAAGTAGAACAGCTTATTCTGTGGTATACAATATACTGTAATGTGCTTGGTTCCTCATTTATATTAAGCAATGTCAGCATGATTCACTCATCACATGAATAGTCCAGACTGTCTGAGTCTTATGTCCAAATGCAGAACTAGGTGGGGTACACAGTCTGAAACAGCATCTTAAATCCTGGCTTTTGGATATCTTCATATATACTCCTAATAGTTCATAATCTTGTCCTTAACAGTCCCCCCTTTGGAGATAGCCAAAAGTTTTTCCTTACTTTCCCAGGTCTATTGATCTGTCTTAATGCCGATGGTTACTTCACTCACATACGAGATAACCCATCCCTTGTAGATGAATCTTCCCACCCAACAGACTATGCATAGGAAGCCAGATCCTGACGGTATTCTCTAGACTGTCCTCATGGCTATGTTCCACTGGCACACGTTATTCAGGAAGGGGGAACGTGGCAGTAGTCCTTTAATTGGCTAATATTTATCAGGGTTGGTTTCAACCAAAGTCTCATGCTCCTCAGTCACAGGCGGTAATGGTGGGACATCATCAAAGATGGGATGCACAGTCGTCTTCCGGTCCACATGCTTAGATATCATCGTCCTGGCACAAAGTATCAGGTAGAAGAGGGAAGACAGCCATCTCCTGGTCTCAGGTCCGACATCTCTTTGTTGTGGAATGCATGGATCTTCGTCCGAAAGAAAAAGAGTGAGAGAAGAGAGAGGAAAAGAGAGAGAGAAAGATTAAGAAGAGAGGAATAGAGAGAAGATTGAGGAAAGAGAGAGGAAGATTGAGGAAAATAGAGAGGAAGAGAGGAGAGAGAGAAAAAGAGAGAAAAAGAAAAGAGAAAAATCTAGATCTGGTTGGATCTGGAGGAGAAAACTCAAAAACGTATATTAGGCAAATGTTTAAACAAACAACAAGCTTAGTTGAAGTATCTGGGGGTACTTCTAAACAGGATTTCATAGGGTCTCAACCTAGTGGTCCCTGCTTGGGTGTGTCTGACACTGAGCAATTCAAGGGGAAGACTCTCATGCCCTTGCCTTCTACACTGCCCCATCTTCCCAACCTTCCCTCTATTCTGTGGCTAGTATGGGGTGTGTAGAGTCAGTTCTGTGTCTAAGGCCTGCCATATCTCTTTGGCTGGCAGTGAAAGCAGGTCACTAGCCACTTTCTATGGTCTCCGGGAGCCCACAGCTGCACCCTATCTCAGTCCTCTTCTTCTTGTGAGACTTGCTCTTGTAGGGTCAGGACAACGTTTTCTCAAGACTTTCCATCTTTCCTTTCTTCTTCACATCGGGGTCATTCAAAGAACACAGATTGACTGACTGTTTCTTTGGTAAGTGGTCTTGGGGCTTCTTTGGATATTCTGTCAGTGAGGGCACTTCTTACTGCTTCCCTTGACTCCTCCAATGTAGGCCTCAACCCTGCTCACCGCGACTCTGTCTGGCAATAGCAAAGCTTCCATCCGTTCTTCCATGGCCTCATGGCGGCGTACATTTCCATTGGCAGTGATCAAGTCTCTTGTCTTCCATACAGAGTAGATGCTGGCTGCCATCTTGCAGGCTTCAGCGAGAGCACATACATCTGCTTCTTCACAGACAGGCATGCGGGTAGTGACTGCTCTATCAGCACAGCGTCTTCTGCTACCAGCACCATACCCATGTGGAACCGTCTTCTTGATGCACATCTTGATCCATCCGCAAAGGGGTTAAGTCAGGGTCCAAAGGTGTATCCGTCACTGTATTGAATCCAGAGTTTCAGCTATGCCAGAGTCGACTACCTCTTCCACCAAGGTGTCAGAGGTGGGACACTCCTCCCCCCTTGGAAGAGGGAGAAGTTTAGCAGGATTAAGGACCGGACACCGGTAGTTGGTGACTTTGTCAGGGAGCAGTGATGTCATAAGGGCACTGATCTTCAACTGGTGCTTTAGGTAGGTGTTCAATCTGGCTGAGTAGTGTTCAAAGGGCTGCTGTCTTCCTCCATGGCAAACAGGTAGAATGACTTCTGGGCTGGAGATGACGTGATGATACTCTTCAGGTGACTGTGACTGTAACTCAGGTGACTGTGAATGCTGCACATCCGTATGTGGGGTGATCTTGTAAGCTGCTAGATTCATCTCCAGACATCTTGCCACTTGAAGGAGGGTGTCTTGGTCTTTACCAGCTGTAGTTTGCATGTGGGCTCTCGGAGACCTGATACAAAGGTCTATACCCAGGTTTGTAAGAAAGAGCAATGGGTGTAACTTGGGGTCAGGAGAACACTGAAATTCTAAAAACTAAGACTCCTTAAAACCCCGGGGAAAGAGAAAAGAGCACAAGAGGGTTTGGAAACTACCAAGCAGCACCCCCTGACTACATATACACAACTAGGAAAAAGCAGTGGAGCGTATCTACTCTACCTCTCCTGTTCTGACCCTGTAACTGGGGGCCTTGCTCTCTTCCTCATCCCGACGGTAGACCTGATGGTGGTCAGGGTCGGGCCTCCAGCGTATCCCTCTCTCCTGTCAGACCCTGCAAACTAGGACACAAAGGATTACTGGGTGCTGCCAACGAAAACCCTAATATATGCCAACTCCTGATGATCAAAGTCCCCTTGGGACCACATGAACCTCCACCCTCTCTATCAGGGAACTCTTGTGCAAGATACCAGGCAGGATAACATACAAGTGAAAATATCTCAAACTAGGCTAAGCAGCAACTGCCATAGGCAGAAAAATATTCACTGTCTACCAGGACTAATAGTGAGCAGTCTATATGGGCTACTAAATTGAATACTAGATACAGCAAAAACAAACTTGCAAAAGTGAAGGGAACAGGTTTCCACAGGGCTATCAGCAATAACCTCTGCTAAGGTTCATTAGTGGGAACACAATGGGGCACAACGGCATATATGTCCAAAAACACTGAGTAAAACCAAAGTCAAGGGATTCTGCCAATGTTCCTCCTACCTAGGATCGTGGAGAACACATCAAATTCCACCAGATACAGTCAGGGCTCTTACCATAACTCTGTACTGGCCAAAACCAAAGTCAACCCCCCTATCGTCTCCTCTCTCTGGAAGACGCACCAGGATACAGTCAGGGCTCTTACCATAACTCTGTACCTGGCCTTCAGCCTTATCAACTACTGACTATCGACCGGACATGTCACACACCAGTGTAACTCGCAATATACACAGCAGTATACATAAACAGTTAACTAGTTACAAGTTTCTCATTCACTCAAAGAAGAAACAGCTTCAAGTATCAAAGTACATTCTTGTGACACTTCCTGTTTCTCGTAAGTCAGCAAGTACTCCACCTGCTGCAGATAAACAGACATTTCAACAGGTAGACACAAGTAAACACAATGACATAACAATAAGGACACTATATATATACCATCCAGGTGGCTGATCTCACCTGCAGATATAACTATATATATATATATATATATATAACCAGCGTATATAACAACTTCCTCATTTTCCCCTACCGTTAATTCAGAGGAAAATGAAACTTAGAACTTCTGCTTTCTCCCAGAGCAGACAAAAACCTCAAACCACATTACATTATGTGATTTAGAATTACATTTATACAGACAGCTTAAGGTGAACCTGACCACCTTGGTGTGGGATCTCTTAGGACAGCTTATCTCATGCGAGATGGCGGTCATTAGGTGTCTAGACTGAAACAGCCCAACCCCCCCTTTGAAATGCAAGTACACGCAGGAGGTTTGCAAGGTGAGATTAGACAAATTTTCTCACCTGCAGCTGGAGTGCGCATCTCCATCTCCCGGTAGTTGCCTTTCGAATTAAGGGGCCAGCACAGCCATCCATCATCCAGACTCCGTCCTAAGGTTCGTTGGGCGCCATCTGTTAATGTTGGCCATAAATTTACTTTGATGCAATCTATATAAAATATAGAAATGTGGCACTCCTTCTATAGTTGCTGGTGCTTGGATAGGGTCCCACCCCAGATCAAAAAATTGAAAAAAATCCAGCACTCAAAGCATTCAACTGAAATTGTTTTATATTTTATTCATTGATCTGTGTAATTATTAAAGACGTTTCGGTCATCCGACCTTCATCAGTTTACACTACAATAAAAAGATACATAAAAGATTTTTAAGTATACAGAAATAATGGCATTATACAATCATGGTAACAAAAAAGGGCAGAAATATTCACCACATTATAATGCATGAATCATGAACTATGATATACAAAAAATTTCAACAAAAAGACAAAAGTGAAGAATCTGTCAGTTGAGCCGCTTCACTAGCAGATATAATGTCCACCTAAAGATATAATTGAAATACAGATAAAATGTAGCATAATAGAACCATTATACAACAAAAGGGAAACCAAACAGGAAACCCAAAAATTTATCCAAAAATGTGTATCTTGCTAATATAGAGGGACAAAGAGCCTAAGCACCAGCACTGAAACATTATTCTAATCTAATAAAACAGACAATATACAGAAATACCAAGCAATGAACACTCACCAGAAAGGGCTCTGTAGAAGTATATGAAAAAGCTGGACCAGAGGAAAAAGCTGCCCGTCCGGGTCTGCAGTCAATGTAATCTGACAGTCCAATGTCCAGATTTAAATAGACCGCTCAATTAGCTCATTAACAAGTTACAGAGCGTCACTTCCGGTCTGGAGACCGGAAGTGACGTCACGGAGCGTCACTTCCGGTCCGAAAACCGGAAGTGACGTCACCGGCTGGCAAAGTGTAAATCCTGATGGTTGGCAACTGTAGACTTACACAGACAGCCACTCCTCACCGTGGAACGTCACTTCCAGTCCGCAAACCGGAAGTGACGATCCTGGTTGGCAACATGTAAATCAGATGGTTGGCAAGCGCTAAAATTGCGCTGACTGGCAATGTCCCCTTATGCAATAACCATGAACTAAGGGTAATTAAGCCCAAAATAGTGTAATGAATAAGAGACTCTATGGGTAACATTATTTAAAGACAAATTACCTAAAAGGTCAAATAAAAGAAAAGATAGAAGAAAATAAAATAAGAGGACTAAGGGAATGGTGTATTTATTCGAAATCAATTTAATAATTTTTTAATTAATTTTTTTATTTATTTATTTTTTAATTTTTTATCAACTATAGTCAACCCTAGTAAAAAAAACAGGAAAAAAGAAAAAAAGGAAAAGAGAAAAGCTAAGGGGAATGTACATAAGAAAATGGAGGGGGGGGAAGGAAAAGGAAAGGGAGGTGGGGATTGGAAAAGGAAGAGGGGGGGGAGGAAGGGGGGACTATGGAAGAAAGGGATCAAGGGAAAATTAGTAATGTGTAGAGAAAACTAAAACTAGGGAAAAAGCAGGAAAAAGGATTATGTTAAGAAAGAAACAGGAAGAAGATTATAAGAAAATACCTAAAGGGACCGGTCATCATCAAGTCAGTGATCAACTCCTCTGAAAAAGATAATAATAAGTAGGCATAAATGAATGTAAAGCTATAAGAAACTAGAAGTATCGAAATCACGATTAAGGCCTTTGGGCTCCAAAGTCTGAAGAGTAAAAATCCAATACGCCTCCCTTTGTTTCAATTTTTTAACCCTATCGCCTCCTCTTCTATTTGGCAAGACCTGCTCCAACACCTGAAACCGTAATTTCACTAACACTATGTCCCTGTTTATGAAAATGAGATGGAAGAGGTAAAGTCAATCTCTCACACCTAATGGTGGATTTATGTTGTGATATACGTTCCTTAACAGTCTGGGTGGTTTCGCCTACATAGAGTAGGCCACAAGGACACTTCACTACATATACAACATAAGATGTCTCACAGGTGAAAAAACCTCTAATTGGATAACCCCGACCACTGTAGGGATGCAAAACTCTATCACCTTTCAACACATTACTGCATTGGGCACAATTTAAACATGGGAAAGTACCACGTCTCTGGGTATAAAGATGAGTTTGAACGGGTCCAGTCACACCGGCGCCCACATCAGCTCTCACCAATTTATTACTGAGATTGGACGGTCGTCTAAAACAAGGAAGAAAAGGTGATTTAAATTCTTCCACCTCAGGGTACCCTTTACGCAAGATGTTCCAATGACCTCTGATGAATTTATGAATTTTGTAAGAGAAGGGATGGTAAGTATGAACGAAAGCCAAACGTTTATCTCTAGTCTTACCAATAGAAGATTCGGTATTCACACTAGCACTATTCAAAACCTCCTGTGGATAACCCCTTGCCAGAAACTTAGTCCTCATCTCCTGTAATCTGGTATCTTTAATTTCTTGTTGGTTAACAATCCTATGTACCCTAAGAAACTGGGACTTAGGTATAGAATTCTTCATGGCCTTGGGATGACAACTATCATATGCGAGTAAGTTATTCCTGTCCGTCGACTTTATGTACAAATCAGTTTGTAAATGTCCATTCTCTAATTTCGTAACAGTGACATCTAAAAAATTGATATAATGTAAATCATATTGTATAACAAATTGAAGTTCAGACCAAATGCTGTTAATGTAATTATGGAACTCCATGATGGAATCCAACGGGCCAACCCATATGCAAAAAACGTCGTCAATAAATCGCTTCCAACACTTGCAGTGCTCTTGGAATCCCTTATGTGGATATATGAATGTATCTTCAAAGTAAGACATGTACGTATTTGCATACGGGGGCGCTACGTTGGACCCCATCGCGGTCCCCTGTTTTTGAATATAATAGATGTCCTGAAACAAAAAGAAATTTTCAGTTAACACTATTTGTAATAAGTCCAGACAGAAATCACTTGTATCACTCGAAAAGTTATGTTGTAACAATAACTCACGAACTGCTGACATGCCCTTCTGATGTACAATAGACGTATATAAACTTGTCACATCCCAAGTCACGAGAAAAGCATCAAATGGAATGATATCAAGCCCACGAATCACCTCTAGGAAGTGACCAGTGTCCAACAGGAAAGAAGGAATGTTTTTAGTCAAAGGAGTAATAATTTTCTCAAGTAAGATAGCTAAAGGGGAAAGGATAGAGTCCGTGCCCGCCACTATAGGTCTACCAGGAGGGTTCACCAAGGTCTTATGAATTTTGGGGAGTACATAAAAAACAGGAATGATTGGATTCTGCTTTTGTAAGAAATCAAATGTCTTCTGATCTATTACTCCCTTTTGTAGATAGTGGCCGGTCACAGATCTAATCCTATCTCGAATCCTGTTCGTCGGGTTACTTGCCAATATTCCATAAACATTACTGTCCCCCAATTGTCTCAGTATTTCCTGTAAATACATGGATTTGTCCATAACTACCAAAGCTCCGCCTTTATCGGCTTGTTTGATAATTATGTCTTTATCCTGCATAAGAGATGCCAACGCATTTTTATCCTTATCTGAAAAATTGGAAGGACAGTGTAATGATTTATTAGACACATCTTTGAAAAAAGACGTAATGTCATGTTCCATGTATTTACAGGAAATACTGAGACAATTGGGGGACAGTAATGTTTACATTAACAGCATTTGGTCTGAACTTCAATTTGTTATACAATATGATTTACATTATATCAATTTTTTAGATGTCACTGTTACGAAATTAGAGAATGGACATTTACAAACTGATTTGTACATAAAGTCGACGGACAGGAATAACTTACTTGCATATGATAGTTGTCATCCCAAGGCCATGAAGAATTCTATACCTAAGTCCCAGTTTCTTAGGGTACATAGGATTGTTAACCAACAAGAAATTAAAGATACCAGATTACAGGAGATGAGGACTAAGTTTCTGGCAAGGGGTTATCCACAGGAGGTTTTGAATAGTGCTAGTGTGAATACCGAATCTTCTATTGGTAAGACTAGAGATAAACGTTTGGCTTTCGTTCATACTTACCATCCCTTCTCTTACAAAATTCATAAATTCATCAGAGGTCATTGGAACATCTTGCGTAAAGGGTACCCTGAGGTGGAAGAATTTAAATCACCTTTTCTTCCTTGTTTTAGACGACCATCCAATCTCAGTAATAAATTGGTGAGAGCTGATGTGGGCGCCGGTGTGACTGGACCCGTTCAAACTCATCTTTATACCCAGAGACGTGGTACTTTCCCATGTTTAAATTGTGCCCAATGCAGTAATGTGTTGAAAGGTGATAGAGTTTTGCATCCCTACAGTGGTCGGGGTTATCCAATTAGAGGTTTTTTCACCTGTGAGACATCTTATGTTGTATATGTAGTGAAGTGTCCTTGTGGCCTACTCTATGTAGGCGAAACCACCCAGACTGTTAAGGAACGTATATCACAACATAAATCCACCATTAGGTGTGAGAGATTGACTTTACCTCTTCCATCTCATTTTCATAAACAGGGACATAGTGTTAGTCAATTACGGTTTCAGGTGTTGGAGCAGGTCTTGCCAAATAGAAGAGGAGGCGATAGGGTTAAAAAATTGAAACAAAGGGAGGCGTATTGGATTTTTACTCTTCAGACTTTGGAGCCCAAAGGCCTTAATCGTGATTTCGATACTTCTAGTTTCTTATAGCTTTACATTCATTTATGCCTACTTATTATTATCTTTTTCAGAGGAGTTGATCACTGACTTGATGATGACCGGTCCCTTTAGGTATTTTCTTATAATCTTCTTCCTGTTTCTTTCTTAACATAATCCTTTTTCCTGCTTTTTCCCTAGTTTTAGTTTTCTCTACACATTACTAATTTTCCCTTGATCCCTTTCTTCCATAGTCCCCCCTTCCTCCCCCCCCCTCTTCCTTTTCCAATCCCCACCCCCCCTTTCCTTTTCCTTCCCCCCCCCCCCTCCATTTTCTTATGTACATTCCCCTTAGCTTTTCTCTTTTCCTTATTTTCTTTTTTCCTGTTTTTTTACTAGGGTTGACTATAGTTGATAAAAAATTAAAAAATAAATAAATAAAAAAATAAATAAAAAAATAATTAAAAAATTATTAAATTGATTTCGAATAAATACACCATTCCCTTAGTCCTCTTATTTTATTTTCTTCTATCTTTTCTTTTATTTGACCTTTTAGGTAATTTGTCTTTAAATAATGTTACCCATAGAGTCTCTTATTCATTACACTATTTTGGGCTTAATTACCCTTAGTTCATGGTTATTGCATAAGGGGACATTGCCAGTCAGCGCAATTGTAGCGCTTGCCAACCATCTGATTTACATGTTGCCAACCAGGATCGTCACTTCCGGTTTGCGGACCGGAAGTGACGTTCCGCGGTGAGGAGTGGCTGTCTGTGTAAGTCTACAGTTGCCAACCATCAGGATTTACACTTTGCCAGCCGGTGACGTCACTTCTGGTTTTCGGACCGGAAGTGACGCTCCGCGACGTCACTTCCGGTCTCCAGACCGGAAGTGACGCTCTGTAACTTGTTAATGAGCTAATTGAGCGGTCTATTTAAATCTGGACATTGGACTGTCAGATTACATTGACTGCAGACCCGGACGGGCAGCTTTTTCCTCTGGTCCAGCTTTTTCATATACTTCTACAGAGCCCTTTCTGGTGAGTGTTCATTGCTTGGTATTTCTGTGTATTGTCTGTTTTATTAGATTAGAATAATGTTTCAGTGCTGGTGCTTAGGCTCTTTGTCCCTCTATATTAGCAAGATACACATTTTTGGATAAATTTTTGGGTTTCCTGTTTGGTTTCCCTTTTGTTGTATAATGGTTCTATTATGCTACATTTTATCTGTATTTCAATTATATCTTTAGGTGGACATTATATCTGCTAGTGAAGCGGCTCAACTGACAGATTCTTCACTTTTGTCTTTTTGTTGAAATTTTTTGTATATCATAGTTCATGATTCATGCATTATAATGTGGTGAATATTTCTGCCCTTTTTTGTTACCATGATTGTATAATGCCATTATTTCTGTATACTTAAAAATCTTTTATGTATCTTTTTATTGTAGTGTAAACTGATGAAGGTCGGATGACCGAAACGTCTTTAATAATTACACAGATCAATGAATAAAATATAAAACAATTTCAGTTGAATGCTTTGAGTGCTGGATTTTTTTCAATTTTTTGATGCAATCTAGTCATGCATCCCTCTTAAACTGTCTGCAGTCCAAATTATGAGTCACTCGTGGTAGCATGCATACCACTCTCTTTCACTCACTCTAGAGACGTACTCAGATATGAATAGAAAGTAAGACTGACTTTAATACGAAAGTTGTCCAAATATTTTAACGGAATTATTGGCTAGGTGCCAAGAATATGTAACACGTCTCCTATTGGATAAAGTAGAACAGCTTATTCTGTGATGTACAATATACTGTAATGTGCTTGTGTCGCGGGCGGGGAGGAGGGTGTCAGCACTGCGCTCACCCCTCTGCTCGGGTCCGGCGGCTGCCGCTGCTCAGTGGTGGCTCGAGCTGTGGGCCGGATCCCGGGGGTTCTCGAGCGGCACTCCTCGCCCGTGAGTGAAAGGGGTATTTGGGTGTTGGGATTTTGTTTATTGTCCATGACGCCACCCACGGTTGTGGTGATTTCACCACCGCTGCTCGGTGTGGGGATCCCGGGAGTGATGGTGGGGGAGCAGCTAGTTGTTGGGTTGCCCCTCCGTGGGTAGGGGTTGGTGATCCCGGGGCCCGGTGATGAAGTGGGAGATGCAGGGCCTGGTGGGCGCAGGGACGCGGGGGCAGCGCTATGCCTTGAGGCACTGTGGTACTCACTCAGCCTGAGACGTTGACACAGTTTTACGGTAAACCACACGGCTGGAAAGACGGTTCCCACGGACGGCTGCACTTTCTCTCCCAGTAGGTGACGGTGATGTCCCTTTTCCTTGCACCTTTGTTTCTGTGTTGGTAGCGATGGGTTCCCACCGGTAACCCGCTCCCCGGCTTCAAGCTGGACCGGAGGAGCTCTACTCTTTGCCCGCAGGCGCTGGCCCTGAGAAACTGGTGCCCTGGCGGTGGCGGTGTTTCTACTACAATGGTTGGGCTGTTGCCTTCAATCGGGACTTGGTTGTTGGGGGATCTGCGTCCCCTTCACTGACGGATTTGGCAAATTATGGCGACTCCTAGCCTTGCCGGGGTCCGAGAGGCCCCTGCCCTGGTGCTGACTGTCCTTTGGTACGCTGCTCCAGACCGCCGGGCCACCACCCATCCGCGGTCCTTCCAGGAACTTCCAAACGGTCACCCCTCCAGACAGTCACCGCCGTTGCTGACCTTGCTGACCCTGTCCTGCACACAGCTGGACTCACTTCGGGCTTTCTTTCTGTCACCTTTCACCTTCCTTTCACTTCTTCTACTCCTCCTTTACCACTTCCACTTCTTTAGCTCATCTTAGCTGTTTACTCCTTCACCTCCCTAGCTTAACTCCTCTCTAGCCCTCAGCTAGACTTCAACTGCTGTTTTTTTCCGCCTCCAGAGCTGTGAACTCCTTGGTGGGTGGAGCCAACCGCCTGGCCCACCCCCTGGTGTGAACATCAGCCCCTAGAGGAAGGCAACAAGGATTTTAGTTTAGCTTTGGTGTTCCTAACTGGGATGTAGGGTGTGTTGGTGCAATGACCTGTGACCCCTGGCTTGCCCAGGGCGTCACATTCCCCCTTAGCAAAATGCAGACCGTCCGCGGGCTGCCCGTCCAACACCGGTTTTATTTTTCTGTAAATGCATAAAAAGGGGTAACATTGTAAACGGTAACATATTTACATTTTTAATGAATCTTCCCATAACGGGAGGCACTTTTACTTTAACGTTGCAAACGGTTTACGGTTACGGTTTCCGCTCTCTCCCACCCAAGTAACCTGGCCCTGATGCTGCCCCTAAAACCCAGGCAGCACCCCTTGACCCACAGCCCAGCACACGGTACCCGAGCGGGATCTGTCCTTCCCCTCCAGAGGGTAACCACCGGTTGCTTTGGTGGCTGGGCCCCAGCCGGCTCTGCTGCGGGCCCTCCCTCCAACCTGCCTCTCCGGAGGCGGCAATGCGGAAAACGGTAACGGCAAACAACTTATTTACAAGCCACTTAACGTTTGTGGTTGCCCTGCAAGTTCACGGGCTTGTCCATGGATAATTCCCATGCAAAACTTTTAAACGGTCCCCACGGGGACAACGGTGCCGGCTCCGGCCGGTTGCAAATCACTTTTTGACAATCAGGTGAGGTACTCGGTAATCATTTCTCATTTTTCAACTTTCAAACACAAACTTGTAAACTCAGACTTTGGTCCCAACGGGGACGGCTGCAACGGGCATCCGCTGCCCTACTCCGGATATTCAGGCTCTGGTGCTGCCGCCAAGGGAGGGGGCGCGGCGCTCGCTCGGGCCTCTGGGCTGCCCCTTAATTTAGCGTCCAGCGCGAACCACCCCCGCTCCCCATAGTGCCGGGTGTATTGCACGATGTCGCCCGGCATCAGGTTGCGGCCGGGATGCTCTTCAGGCAGGTGGGCATTCACATCCCGCCGGGCTATAAACACCTCGGCCTCCAGGCCCGGTTCGTAAATAAACCCATAGCCCCGGCGGACATCAAACCACCTCACCTGCCCCTCGTACAACGGGCCCCGGACACGGAACGTGGCCTGGCGGAGATTCTCCTTCTCCCTTATCGCTCTGGCCACCAGCTCAGCCTTCTTCCGTTCCCTTTCAGCGATCTCCAGGCCCAACGGTACCGGCTCCCTATCCCAATACGGCTCTGCTGTGAGCTCCGGCGCACGGGTCGGGCCCCGCGGGACATTCTGGACGTTGCCCACTGTCAGGAATCTGGGCGGCGTGTCCCGCGGTGTCTTGGCCTTGGGCGCTGCCTTACAGCAACAACCCGGCGCTACCTCAGCCGAGGTGTGGGGGATGGGCATAGGGGCTTTCCGCTGCTGGGCCTTCGGCTCGGGGGACTTTTTAGGGGATGCCTCCAGTTCAACCTTCGGAATCTTCCACGGCAACACCTCCGGTTTACTACGGGCTCCGGCTACAGGTTGGCCCGCCTGGGCAGGGACGCTGGGTGTTGCTACCGGTTGCGGTGGTAGCAGGCCTAATGGCGGGGTCACGGCCTCCGGGACGGGTGGCGAGGGAGGCAGCGGGGGGAGAGGGCTTGGACCGGGTCCCTCAGCCGCAGCGACCGGTCCCTCGGGGACATAGGGGCGTGGGTCACTCACCCTCCCTTTCTCCGCTTCCTCCTCGCGTCTCTGCACGGTGGCTATAACGTCCGCCATGTCGGCCTCCCACTCCTCCATGAGGAGCTGCATCTTCACCTGCAGCCGTTGGTAGAGTTGCGCGGTCCGGATCTCCACCCACGCCGCGGTTCCAGGTGCAGGGGCTACGGTGTCGCGGGACGGCATCCACATGGTGACTTCTTCTTCCAGAAACGGGATGTCTGCAGAGTCCTGGCGTCCCTGCTTTTATAGCTGCAGCTACATGCAGCCAGCCGCCATCGCGTCCCCCTTCGCTCTTTCCGGCCCCTCCTCTCTCGGGGCGGGGTTTTGGCCTTCGCGCCTCTGCTACTCGAGAAGACGCTCGAGCGGGAACTTTTCGCGCCAAAGATGGCGGCTTTTGAAATTTTTCAGCCGGATACCTCCGGCGGTCACAAGGCGCACCTCTACCAGACGGCAGAGCGGTAGGATCCTGTTCGTGACGCCAAGTTGTCGCGGGCGGGGAGGAGGGTGTCAGCACACTGCGCTCACCCCTCTGCTCGGGTCCGGCGGCTGCCGCTGCTCAGTGGTGGCTCGAGCTGTGGGCCGGATCCCGGGGGTTCTCGAGCGGCGCTCCTCGCCTGTGAGTGAAAGGGGATTTGGGTGTTGGCATATTGTCCGTGACGCCACCCACGGTTGTGGTGATTTGTAGCACCACCGCTGCTCAATATGGGGATCCCGGGAGTGGTGATGTGGAGCAGCTAGGTGTTGTGTTGCCCCTCCGTGGGTAGGGGTTGGTGATCCCGGGGCCCGGTGATGATGTGCAGGGTGCAGGGCCTGGTGGGCACAGGGACGCGGGGGCAGCGCTATGCCTTGCGGCACTGTGGTACTCACTCAGCCTGAGACGTTGACACAGTTTTACGGTAAACCACACGGCTGGAAAGACGGTTCCCACGGACGGCTGCACTTGCTCTCCCAGTAGGTGACGGTGATGTCCCTTTTCCTTGCACCTTTGTTTCTGTGTTGGTAGCGATGGGTTCCCACCGGTAACCCGCTCCCCGGCTTCAAGCTGGACCGGAGGAGCTCTACTCTTTGCCCGCAGGCGCTGGCCCTGAAAAACTGGTGCCCTGGCGGTGGCGGTGTTTCTACTACAATGGTTGGGCTGTTGCCTTCAATCGGGACTTGGTTGTTGGGGGATCTGCGTCCCCCTCACTGACGGATTTGGCAAATTATGGCGACTCCTAGCCTTGCCGGGGTCCGAGAGGCCCCTGCCCTGGTGCTGACTGTCCTTTGGTACGCTGCTCCAGACCGCCGGGCCACCCCCCGTCCGCGGTCCTTCCAGAAACTTCCAAACGGTCACCCCTCCAGACAGTCACCGCCGTTGCTGACCTTGCTGACCCTGTCCTGCACACAGCTGGACTCACTTCGGGCTTTCTTTCTGTCACCTTTCACCTTCCTTTCACTTCTTCTACTCCTCCTTTACCACTTCCACTTCCTTAGCTCATCTTAGCTGTTTACTCCTTCACCTCCCTAGCTTAACTCCTCTCTAGCCCTCAGCTAGACTTCAACTGCTGGTTTTTCCCGCCTCCAGAGCTGTGAACTCCTCGGTGGGCGGAGCCAACCGCCTGGCCCACCCCCTGGTGTGAACATCAGCCTCTGGAGGAAGGCAACAAGGATTTTAGTTTAGCTTTGGTGTTCCTAACTGGGATGTAGGGTGTGTTGGTGCAATGACCTGTGACCCCTGGCTTGCCCAGGGCGTCACACTTGGTTCCTCATTTATATTAAGCAATGTCAGCATGATTCACTTGTCACATGAATAGCCCAGACTGTCTGAGTCTTAGGGGCACTTTGCACACTGCGACATCGCAGGTGCGATGTCGGTGGGGTCAAATTGAAAGTGACGCACATCCGGCATCGCATGCGACATCGCAGTGTGTAAAGCCTAGATGATACGATTAACTAGCGCAAAAGCGTCGTAATCGTATCATCGGTGCAGCGTCGGCGTAATTCATAATTACGCTGACGCGACGCTCCGATGTTGTTCCTCGCTCCTGCGGCAGCACACATCGCTGTGTGTGAAGCCGCAGGAGCGAGGAACATCTCCTACCGGCGTCACCGCGGCTTCCGTAGGATATGCGGAAGAAAGGAGGTGGGCGGGATGTTTACATCCTGCTCATTTCCGCCGCTCCGCTCCGATTGGCCGCCTGCCGTGTGACGTCGCAGTGACGCCACACGACCCGCCCCCTTAACAAGGAGGCGGGTCGCCGGCCACAGGGACGTCGCACGGCAGGTGAGTGTGTGTGTGAAGCTGGCGTAGCGATAATTTTCGCTACGCCAGGTATCACCACATATCGCTGCTGCGACGGGGGCGGGGACTATCGCACTCGGCATCGCAGCATCGGCCTGCGATGTCGCAGTGTGCAAAGTGCCCCTTATGTCCAAATGCAGAACTAGGTGGGGTACACAGTCTGAAACAGCATCTTAAATCCTGGCTTTTGGATATCTTCATATATACTCCTAATAGTTCCTAATCTTGTCCTTAACAGCAGCAGAAATCATCAGTGTCCACAAGCTTAACTGCAAACATTTGCAAGGAAAGTAGTCTGGAAATGTGGCCATTTATTGTTTGTTCCTGTGGATGGGTGGGAGGCTGCCTATTTCCACTTGCGTTCCAGGAGTGGATCCAGTGGGCCACAGCACATGGTACACCTGAGGAACGTAACATAGGTGACATAGGTTTTCACCAGAACCTCTGATGGTGAGGATGGACTGGGCTATCAATAGCAACCAGGTGCCAATCAGGGAGACTCGGTGTTGTGACAGCTAGCCCCAGGGGTATGGACACTGACAGTTTCAGAAAAGGCAGATGGAGCTGGGACAGCTGATGTGGCAGGCACGCCCGGTATGAATTGATGCAGCAGGAAGTGCCGGTACACCAGACTTGGCTGGTATGGATTGATGCAGCAATAGTGGCCGATACTATGAAACAGACAGGCATAAATAACACACAGCAGCTTTTAGGTAAAAACCTGAACAACTAGCAACGCATCTCTAAGGGGTACTTTGCACGTTGCGACATTGCTACTGCGATATCGTCAAGGTCAAATCGAAAGTGACGTACATCTGGCGCCGGTAACTACTTCGCAACGTGTAAAGCCTAGGAGAGAAGATGAACGAGCGTGAAACAGTCAAAAATCGGTGATCTGTGTCACGTCGTTCATTTTCATAATGTCGGTGCGTCTGCAGGTACGATGTTGTTCCTCGTTCCTGTGGCAGCACACATTGCTGTGTGTAAACCCGCAGGAGCGACAAACATTTCCTTACCTGCCTCCACCGGCAATGCGGAATGAAGGAGGTGGGTGGGATGTTTACGTCCCGCTCATCTCCACCCCTCCGCTTCTATTGGCTGCCTGCCGTGTGACGTCGCTGTGATGCCACATGACCCGCCCCCTTAGGAAGCAGGCGGATCGCTGGCCAGAGCGACGTCGCAGGGCAGGTAAGTGCGTGTGAATCTGCAATAGCGATAATGTTCGCTATGGCAGCTATCACAAGATATCGCATGTGCGATGGGGGCGAGTGCTATCGCGCTCAGCATCACTACAATCGGCTAGCGATGTCGCAGCGTGCAAAGTACCCCTAAGATTAGACCACGCTGCCCAAGCACCTCCCATAAGGGTAGGGTGCCTTAAATACCTTGTGCCCTGTAATAAAAATAATAATAATAATAATAATAATAATCTTTATTTCTATAGCGCCAACATATTCCGCAGTGCTTTACAATTCAGGAGGATCATATACAAACAAGTAAAGGGTGCTTTACACGAGAGAAGCTATTGTGTGATGCATCGTAGGGGGTCACGGTTTTTGTGACGCACATCCGGCATCGTTCACGACGTCGTCTCGTGTGACACCTCCGAGCGACGCAGTATCGCTCACAAATCGTGAGTCGTGTACTCGACGCTCAGTTTCAAAAAATTGTTTAATTAAAATGGCGCCGGTTGTTCATCGCACCCGGGGTGACACACATTGCTCCGTGTGACACCCCGGGAACGATGAACACAGCTTACTTGCGTCCCGCAGGCTATGCGGAAGGAAGGATGTGGGCGGGATGTTTACGTCCCGCTCATCTCCGCCCCTCCGCTTCTATTTGATGGCAGCTGTTTGATGTCGCTGTGAGGCCAAACGACCCTCCCCCTTCAGGAAGAGGATGTTCGCTGCCCACAGTGAGGTCACTCAGCAGGTAAATGCGTGTGACGGGGGTTTCACGACTTTGTGCGACACGGGCAGCGATTTGCCATGACGCACAAATAACGGGGGCGGGTACAATTAATCGCGAAATTGCACAATCGGTCATCTCGTGTGAAGCAGGCGTAACAGTTATAGAAGATACAATATTTAAAGGGAAAAAAGGCAACCCTGCTTGTGAGAGCTTACAATCTACAATGAGATGGGGGGGGGGCAAGGTACAACTGCTTATTTACAATGACAATCCAGCCAACTCAAGAAAATGGGGGATAGATAATGGCTTCCTGGACCAGTTGGCCAGAGCCTTGAGATGCATTTGGGTGCCATGGAGTTTGACGTGGGGTTATTTTCTTGTAAATTGTGGAGGGATTAGGTGAAATTAGTTCGGCTAGGGAGTGTGATAGGCCGCCCTAAAAAGATGCATTTTTAGGGTGCGTCTGAAGCTGAGTAAGTTGTGATTCGTCCTAACTTCTTGGGGTTCAGCGTTCCAGAGGTTTGGTGCAGCTCGGATGAAGTCTTGGATTCGGGAGTGGGAGGTTCGAATTAGTGTGGATGTTAGTCGAAAGTCATTTGCAGAGCGTAGAGAACGGGTGGGGTGATAGACAGAGAGGAGGGTGGAGATGTAGGGGGTGCTGCACTGTGGAGAGCTTTGTGGTGATAGACAGAGAGGAGGGTGGAGATGTAGGGGGTGCCGCACTGTGGAGAGCTTTGTGGTGATAGAGATGAGGGTGGAGATGTAGGGGGTGCTGCACTGTGGAGAGCTTTGTGGTGATAGAGATGAGGGTGGAGATGTAGGGGGTGCTGCACTGTGGAGAGCTTTGTGGTGATAGAGATGAGGGTGGAGATGTAGGGGGTGCTGCACTGTGGAGAGCTTTGTGGTGATAGAGATGAGGGTGGAGATGTAGAGGGGTGCTGCACTGTGGAGAGCTTTGTGGTGATAGAGAGGAGGGTGGAGATGTAGGGGGTGCTGCACTGTGGAGAGCTTTGTGGTGGTAGACAGAGAGGAGGGTGGAGATGTAGGGGGTGCCGCACTGTGGAGAGCTTTGTGGTGATGGAGAGGAGGGTGGAGATGTAGGGGGTGCTGCACTGTGGAGAGCTTTGTGGTGATAGACAGAGAGGAGGGTGGAGATGTAGAGGGTGCCGCACTGTGGAGAGCTTTGTGGTGATAGAGAGGAGGGTGGAGATGTAGGGGGTGCTGCACTGTGGAGGGCTTTGTGGTAATAGACAGAGAGGAGGGTGGAGATGTAGGGGGGTGCCGCACTGTGGAGAGCTTTGTGGTGATAGACAGAGAGGAGGGTGGAGATGTAGGGGGTGCTGCACTGTGGAGAGCTTTGTGGTGATAGACAGAGAGGAGGGTGGAGATGTAGGGGGGTGCCGCACTGTGGAGAGCTTTGTGGTGATAGACAGAGAGGAGGGTGGAGATGTAGGGGGTGCTACACTGTGGAGAGCTTTGTGGTGATAGAGAGGTGGGTGGAGATGTAGGGGGTGCTGCACTGTGGAGAGCTTTGTGGTGATAGACAGAGAGGAGGGTGGAGATGTAGGGGGTGCTGCACTGTGGAGAGCTTTGTGGTGATAGACAGAGAGAAGGGTGGAGATGTAGGGGGTGCTGCACTGTGGAGAGCTTTGTGGTGATAGAGAGGAGGGTGGGGATATAGGGGGTGCTGCACTGTGGAGAGCTTTGTGGTGATAGACAGAGATGAGGGAGGAGATGTAGGGGGTGCCGCACTGTGGAGAGCTTTGTGGTGATAGACAGAGAGGAGGGTGGAGATGTAGGGGGGTGCTGCACTGTGGAGAGCTTTGTGGTGATAGAGAGGAGGGTGGAGATGTAGGGGGGTGCTGCACTGTGGAGAGCTTTGTGGTGATAGAGATGAGGGTGGAGATGTAGGGGGTGCTGCACTGTGGAGAGCTTTGTGGTGATAGAGAGGAGGGTGGAGATGTAGGGGGGGCCGCACTGTGGAGGGCTTTGTGGTGATAGACAGAGAGAAGGGTGGAGATGTAGGGGGTGCTGCACTGTGGAGAGCTTTGTGGTGATAGAGAGGAGGGTGGAGATGTAGGGGGTGTTGCACTGTGGAGAGCTTTGTGGTGACAGAGATGAGGGTGGAGATGTAGGAGGTGCCGCACTGTGGAGAGCTTTGTGGTGATAGAGATGAGGGTGGAGATGTAGGAGGTGCCGCACTGTGGAGAGCTTTGTGGTGATAGAGAGGAGGGTGGAGATGTAGGGGGTGCCGCACTGCGGAGAGCTTTGTGGTGATAGACAGAGAGGAGGGTGGAGATGTAGGGGGTGCCGCACTGTGGAGAGCTTTGTGGTGATAGAGATGAGGGTGGAGATGTAGAGGGGTGCTGCACTGTGGAGAGCTTTGTGGTGATAGACAGAGAGGAGGGTGGAGATGTAGGGGGTGCCGCACTGTGGAGAGCTTTGTGGTGATAGACAGAGAGGAGGAGGAGATGTAGGGGGTGCTGCACTGTGGAGAGCTTTGTGGTGATAGACAGAGAGGAGGGTGGAGATGTAGGGGGTGCTGCACTGTGGAGAGCTTTGTGGTGATAGACAGAGATGAGGGTGGAGATGTAGGAGGTGCTGCACTGTGGAGAGCTTTGTGGTGATAGACAGAGAGGAGGGAGGAGATGTAGGGGGTGCTGCACTGTGGAGAGCTTTGTGGTGATAGACAGAGATGAGGGTGGAGATGTAGGGGGTGCTGCACTGTGGAGAGCTTTGTGGTGATAGACAGAGAGAAGGGTGGAGATGTAGGGGGTGCTGCACTGTGGAGAGCTTTGTGGTGATAGAGAGGACGGTGGAGATGTAGGGGTGCTGCACTGTGGAGAGCTTTGTGGTGATAGACAGAGAGGAGAGAGGAGATGTAGGGGGTGCTGCACTGTGGAGAGCTTTGTGGTGATAGAGAGGAGGGTGGAGATGTAGGGGGTGCTGCACTGTGGAGAGCTTTGTGGTGATAGACAGAGAGGAGGGTGGAGATGTAGGGGGTGCTGCACTGTGGAGAGCTTTGTGGTGATAGACAGAGAGAAGGGTGGAGATGTAGGGGGTGCTGCACTGTGGAGAGCTTTGTGGTGATAGAGAGGAGGGTGGAGATGTAGGGGGTGCTGCACTGTGGAGAGCTTTGTGGTGATAGAGAGGAGGGAGGAGATGTAGGGGGTGCTGCACTGTGGAGAGCTTTGTGGTTATAGACAGATGAGGGTGGAGATGTAGGAGGTGCTGCACTGTGGAGAGCTTTGTGGTGATAGAGAGGAGGGTGGAGATGTAGGGGGTGCCACACTGTGGAGAGCTTTGTGGTGATAGAGAGGAGGGTGGAGATGTAGGGGGTGCCGCACTGTGGAGAGCTTTGTGGTGATAGAGAGGAGGGTGGAGATGTAGGGGGTGCTGCAGTGTGGAGAGCTTTGTGGTGATAGAGAGGAGGGTGGAGATGTAGGGGGTGCCACACTGTGGAGAGCTTTGTGGTGATAGAGAGGAGGGTGGAGATGTAGGGGGTGCCGCACTGTGGAGAGCTTTGTGGTGATAGAGAGGAGGGTGGAGATGTAGGGGGTGCCGCACTGTGGAGAGCTTTGTGGTGATAGAGAGGAGGGTGGAGATGTAGGGGGTGCCGCACTGTGGAGAGCTTTGTGGGTGAGAACAAGCAGTTTGAATTGGATCCTGTGATATATGGCAGCCAGTGCAATGACTGGCACAGCGCAGAGGCATCTGAGCAGCGGTTAGCCAGATAGGTGACCCTGGCTGCTGCATTAAGGATGGACTGTAGAGGAGAGAGTCTAGTTAGGGGGAGACCAATTAATAGAGAGTTACAGTAGTCAAGGCGAGAGTGGATCAGGGCCATGGTGAGGGTTATTGTCGTTTCCATTGTGAGAATGGGGAGGATTCTAGAGATGTTCTTGAGGTGCAAGCGGCAGGTGCGGGCAAGAGATTGTATGTGGGAGGTGAAGGAGAGATCAGTGTCAGGTATAACCCCCAGACAGCGGGCTGCGGCCTAGGACTTATCGTTGTGCCACACACAGAGAGGGAGATGTCAGGTTTAGGAAGGTTGGAGGACGGAGGAAAAAGAAGTTCAGTTTTGGAAAGGTTAAGTTTCAGATAGAGAGCAGACATGACGTTGCATAGTGCAGTCAGGCAGTCACTTGTGTTCTGTAGTACAGCGGGGGTGAGCTCAGGGGAGGAGGTGTATAGCTGTGTGTCATCAGCATAAAGATGGTACTGGAAGCCAAATCTGCTGATGGTCATTCCAATTGGGGCAGTGTAGAGGGAGAAAAGAAGAGGGCCAAGGACTGAACCTTGAGGGACCCCAACAGTGAGAGGAAGAGGAGAAGATGTGGAGCCAGCAAATGATACACTGAATGAGCGGCCAGAAAGATAGGAAGAGAACCAGGAAAACACAGTGTCCTTTAATGCGGGCGTCACACGAGACTATCTATTGTGCGATGCATCGTCGGTGTTACGGGGGGACCAGCAGATTAGGACCAGGGGGTATATATCCTAATCGCCAGTCGGGGCCCACCGTGCTCCAGATGACAAAGGAGCTGCTGGCACCTGAGGGTTAGGCGGAGACTATAGAGCTGGATGGCTCTGAGATAACCCAGGAACTCTGGGAACCGGTCACGTGTGTTGGGACACGTCAGACCGGACGACAACCCGATTAGCGTTTTGGTGCACTTAGCGCTACACCAACCACGTGTGCAGGAAACACGTCAGGCCAGGTGGTAACCAGGTAGCATTGACCGGAAGACCGCCACGAAAGCGCCCTGTCGGCCACGTGTGTAGGACACGTCAGGCCGAGCGGTCATCCGATTAGCGTTTCTGGCCACCTTTCGACTGGCCACGTGTGTGTAGGACACGTCAGGCCAGATGGGTACACCAGTAGCGTTGACCGGGAAGCCGAGGAAAATAAGGAACACCCTGTTAACTCCACAGGGGTCCTGGAGTACGATGTCCGTGCGCGTAGGGGGCACAACTGGACAGGTGGCGCAGCAGGTGCGTTGTCCGTGTGCGTAGGGGGCACAATCGGACAGGTGGCGCAGCAGGTGCGTTGTCCGTGTGCGTAGGAGGCACAATCGGACAGGTGGCGCAGCAGGTGCGTTGTCCGTGTGCGTAGGGGGCACAATCGAACAGGAAGCACAGCAGCCGCAGCCCAGTTAACGCCACTGGGCTGCTATAGCAAGACTGGAACGGCAGGAGGGAAGCACGGCGCCTGACCCTGATGTGCCGAGCCACGAATCTTGGCGTGACAGGCACCGTTCGCCTAACCCTACCTACCGCTTCCCAACATAGGCTTATGCCGCAATGAGGCTCTAACATGGAGGTGTGCTCTGACTGAGCAAAAGTGAAGACTGCGCACCTCCATGTTGTCTCCAGCCCCTTTTATAACCTGGGTCCGCCCCAAACCCAGGGTGGAACCACCAAGGTCCAATAGCAGAGTGCCATGTCATCAGTGACGTCACATGCGACCTATCCGGGACAGCCACATCATTGATGACCTCATGGCAGCCACGCCCCAAACACTTCACCAGTCATCGTCTGACGACCAATACTGAAGTGCCAGATCATAGGGGCGGGCCTCTGCGAGCCAGTCCGGAGTTGCCACGTCATCAGGACACCTGACACCCTCTGCCCTATTAGGGCCTGCCACCTCACGGACATGCTCAGTGAGGTCCTTACCGGACCTAGCCTCTGGTGCACTAAGTGCCTGAGCATGCCCAGTAGCCTGAGCAACAGGCTCAGAAAGCAGACTATCAGTTTGAGCATGCTCAGTAGGCACATCCCAGCACTTAGACACAGCACGAAGTCCAAGTACCTGTGCAAAGAGGCTGTTAGGGTTAATTGTGGGAGCATGCTCAGTAGCCTGAACTGAGGACTTAGTCTCAGACATAACACAATCAGGCTGAGCATGCTCACTAGGCAAAACACCCGGCTTCAACTCTGGCTGGGGTAAATCGGCGCACGCATGCGCACTAGCCGCCTCTCCACACTTAGACGTGATGGAAGGAACAGCCAACTGGACGACCCGAGGCACGGCCAAGAACGGCAGCCGGTGCCTGGGCGCAACAGGAACCACAGCAGGCTGCTTGCGGCTATGGCGGCGCCGGTTCGTAACAGTCGGGGTCATGGTTTTTGTGACACACATCCGGCATCGTTTGCGACTTCGTCCCGTGTGACACCTACGAGCGACGCAAGATGTTTGCAAATCGTGTGCAAATCGTTTATCTGTCACACGTCGCTCATTTTTAAAAAATCGTTTATTTTTCTTTGCGCTGGTTGTTCATCATACCCGGGGTAGCACACATCGCTCCATGCGACACCCTGGGAACGATGAACACAGCTTACCTGCATCCCACCGGCAATGCTGAAGGAAGGAGGTGGGCGGGATGTTTATGTCTCGCTCATCTCCGCCCCTCCGCTTCTATTGGCCGGCCGCTGTGTGACGTCGCTGTGACGCCGAATGTCCCTCCCCATTCAGGAAGTGGACGTTCGCCGCCCACAGCGAGGTCGCTCAGCAGGTAAGTACGTGTGACGGGGGTTTAACGACTTTGTGCGCCACGGGCTACTAATTGCCTGTGACGATAGATCGTACTGTGTGACGCCCGCATAGGCAGATAGAATGGAGTATAGAGAGAAGGAGATGGTGGTCAACAGTGTCGAAGGCGGCAGAAAGGTCAAGAAGAATAAGCAGAGAGCGGTCACAGTTACGTTTTGCTGTCAATAAGTCATTGGTCACTTTGACAAGGGCAGTTTCTGTTGAGTGTAAAGGGCGGAAGCCAGACTGTAAAGGATCTAGAAGAGAGCAAGAGGAGAGGTAGCGGGTGAGACGAGAGTAGACCAGGCGCTCCAAGAGTTTGGAGATGAAGGGGAGATTGGAGACTGGTCTGTAGTTGTTTGTGCAGGACGGACCAAGAGAAGGTTTTTTAAATAATGGAGAAATGATAGAGTGTTTGAGGGAGGAGGGGAAGATACCAGAAGAGAGAGAGAGATTGAAGATTTTAGTTAGGTGAGTGGTGACAACCGGAGAGAGGGACTGGAGTAGGCGTGAGGGGAAGGGATCAGTAGGGCAAGTGGTAGGACGAGAAGAAGAGAGGAGCCTGGAGACTTCCTCCTCTGTGACTGGGTCAAATGTGGAAAGTGAGCTGGATGGGATATGGGGAGGGATGGGATTCACAGGGCTTGGTGGCTGGGAGCTGATCTCTCTGCGGATGTTTTCTATTTTCTCTGTGAAATACGAGGCCAGGTCATCAGCATGAAGGGCTGTGATGGGGTCTGTGCTTTGGGACTGAGGAGGGACTGAAAGGTGTCAAAGAGCTTTTTTGGATTGTTGGATAGTGAGGAGATAAGGGTGGTGAAGTAGGTCTGTTTGGCGAGGTGAAGGGAAGAGTTGTAGGTCCTTAACATGAACTTGTAGTGGATGAAGCTTTCTGGTGTGCGGGATTTCCTCCATAGGCGTTCGGCACTCCTGCAGCATCGCTGGAGAAATTGAGTTTGGGATGTGAGTCAGGGCTGTTTTACTCTGTGTTTGGAGGTTCTGAGGGTGAGGGGTGCTACTTGGTCCAGGGTATTTCTGAGTGTGTCATTGTAGTGGTTTACAGCCAGATCAGGACAGGAAAGTGAGGAGATAGGGGATAGTGATAAGTGTAGAGAGTCTGTAAGTGTCTGAGAGTCAATGGCCTGTAGGTTTCTGAATGTGTGATAGGTGGGAGTGTGCTGGGGCAGACAAGGGTTTGTGAGCTTGAAGGAGAGGATGTTGTGGTCAGAGAGGGGAAGAGGTGAGTTGTCAAAATGAGAGATTGAGAAGAAGCGGAAAAAGACCAGGTCAAGAGTGTTACCATCCTCATGTGTCTCAGTGGATGAGAGCTGTGAGAGGCCAAGGGAGGTGGTTAGAGATAGAAGCTGGGATGCAGATGGGGAGGAGGGGCTGTTCATGGGGATGTTGAAGTCTCCTAGGATGAGGGTTGGCAATTCAGAGAACATTAAGTGTGACCGCCAGGCTGAAAAATGGTCAAGGAACTGGGTGGGTGAGCCTGGTGGACGGTATATGACAGCTACTCTGAGGGAGAGGGGATGGAAGAGCCTGATGGTGTGGACCTCAAAGGATGGGAATGGGAGTGATGGAGCTGGGGGGATGACCTGGAAAGTACATTGTGGGGACAGGAGTAAACCGACTCCACCACCATGTCTGTTTCCAGGTATTGGTGAATGGGAAAGTGTAAACCACCTTGAGGGATGACAGCAGGGGAAGCAGTGTCAGAATCCGGAATCCAGGTTTCAGTGAGGGCTAGTAGGTTAAGAGAGTTATTGAGAATGAGGTTGTGGATGTAAGGAAGCTTGTTACATACAGACCGTGGATTCCAGAGAGCACAATTACAAGAGGGAAGTGAGGGTGTACAGGGAATGTTAATAAGGTTAGCAGGGTTTCTATGGGAGGTGTGGGAGGAGGTAAGGTTAGCATGGGGTGGACCGGGATTAGGTGAGATATCACCTGAAAGAAGTAGGAGTAGAAGGAGAAAGATCAGATGGTTTTTGGACTTGTGGCATGGCTGTAAGAATAGGTCCTGTAAGAATAGGTGCAAGCGCAGCAGGGCTCGGGGATGGAGCAGACACCAAAGAGTGGCCAAGAGAGTGAGTGTGCCACCATCCCTGCCGAGGCAGTGGGCAGGACAGTTCAGGGATGCTGGTAATATTCTCCTTGAGCTCCCATGACCTCTCCTCAGGACCAAAACCCTTCCAATCCACCAAGAGGAGAGTCCTACCCCTCACTCTATTCATTGAAAGAATGTCTTTTACCTCAAAGATGTCTTATGCACTGACCGCTGAAGGCAAGATGCCAGGATTCTTGAAATTGCAGCTCAGAACAACAGGCATGAGAAGAGACATATGGAAGGAGTTGAGGATGCATAAGGAAGACAGAAGCTTCACTTTTTTGGAGACGGCATTGATCTGCTGGAGAACCTTGAAGGTTCCAATTGTTATACTCACCGGGCGAGCAGTGTTGTTAGTGAACCCACTGCGCCAGAGCACACAGAAAACCCAGAGGGGCTTGACTACGAACCTGCACCTGGTTTTCTCCTGTGCCCTAATGGTGATAGTGTTACGCTGCAGGTGTGAGTTCGGGTGCCACTCGGGAAGACTGGTGCTGCGTCGGCTGGCTCCACAGGTATGGGAGTGACAATCTCCGGCAATAGGTTTCAGCAGTAGCAAGTGTTGAGATTCCATCCAGGACAGATAGATGGACAGATGGATGACAAAGCAGCAGGGACCGGCGTGGATACTTGCAGAGGTGAGTATCATGTATGCTGGCCGGCGTGGATGGTAGCAGCAGCAGTGGAACACCGAATTAGCATAACCCTGAAATATAAACAGGTGTCAGCAGCAGCAGACAGCACCATATCAGCAGCAGTGATAAGGGACCTGACAACTAACAATGAATCTAACTGATTACCCAGGCACCTTCCATAGGGTAAAGGTGCCTTAAGTACCTGTAGCCTCCCAGCTGACCTGGGAGACACTTTTGGGTTAGGGAGACACTGGCCCATGAAGAAAGGTGCGTGGCCGAGGGTGCGCCATTCGGGCAGAGGCCGGAAGCTTGCAAGGTGTACAGATTCTCCAGGAGGCAGCAGAATGCGACGATGACAGGACCGCCTCAGGACACCCAGGCAGGTGAGAAGGCCAACGTCCTTGCCAACGGAGGCGGGCAGGACAGTGCAAGGACGCCGGTATGGGGTTACAGTACCTCTCTTACGCCCCCCCCTTTTCAGGAATCTCTTAAGCAGAAGAGGGTCATTAATATTGTCCCTAGATTTTCATGACTTCTCCATAGGACAAATCAAGGTACCTCGAGCTGGACATATCTGGAAGAGAGCCATACCTTGTATCCGGGCCGTAAAGAAGAAGGGTCTAGGCATCTCTTGTCCGCATGCCTCTTTAAATGGAGACACAAAACCAAAAAAGATCCCAGTGATCAATTATACCAATATATAGAATAACAGGGAAATCACTGGTAAGCAAAGGAGACCAAAAGCAAAATATATGGTGTCATACAAAGAATTTTAATAAAGTGTGCGTGGCATGAGAACAGACAGTAGTGGCAAACAAAGTCTTAAAGTCACCAGACACAAAAAAAGCACAAACATCACCAGCAGATGAAAAACCAACTACTAAAACACGTGGGTCAGGTTTTAGAAAGGCCAAATAGCCGACAGCGAGAAAGGAAAGCAATTGAATCAAGGGGTAGATTACCCATAGGAAGCTTTCCCTACACAAGTGCCAATAACATGTCATGTAATAAAGTTATGGGACACGTTAGAGGTGTTTGGCAGGCAGGTGGGCGGGGCTTGTGGTTTATAATTTCAGGGATCCTTCCACCCATATACTTATTGACCGAATTGATCCGTAGCTGCCTGTGCCTCCTTTGGCCTACTGGACACATACCGGAGTGGATTTATGCAACATCGACTTTTGAAGATGGCTATTAGACATCCCCTCATTTCTGTCTCATTATGTTTATATTCATTTTTTTTATGTTTTCTGCATGTTTTGATTTTCTTTCTTTTTTCTGCTCTGGCTGAACTTTAATCATGTTTATATCCTCTGTACTCGGATCATTATTTCATTTTTATCTTCTCTTGGAGATATCCAATCAGTTACCCGCAACATATGTGGGTCCATTTATCTTATTTGATCCCTGTGCCCTTACCCAGTCCTCCTCTTCTTCTCCCCCCCCCTTAACCACCCCACCTCTGTCCCCCCCCAAACCCCCACCCCCCCTTCTCCCCTCTCTTCCACATACTACATACCATAGATAGGGGCCCTCCTAGCCCTTGCACTTTATTCTTATTCTGGCATGTTCTGTAGGACCTATTCATAACTCTGTGATGGTTTTTGATCACATTGATTTGGTGTGCCAATTTACGATCCCTCCTTGCCCTCTCTCTATGACTTATTTTGTCATATGTATTGTCAAAATAAAATGCCACCTGCACCCGATTTGTAGACGAGCGGCATTTTTTGGCCCTTTTGTCCAGTAGCTATGGAGCTTTGTGCTCTTCTTAGGGGGGGGGCTCTTCTCTTAATCTTGTCCCTCTACTTTACCCTGAACACAGCCTTCTGTCCCCTATACGGTCACTTTCCCTACTCTTGGATTACTCATGTTTCCGGATTAACACGCAGGTGCCTGGACCTATACCCCCAGCTATTATGTTATTATGTTTTCTATTGTACGGTTACTGGGGTGTCTTAGATCCAGTCCTTTGACGTGACGCGCGCCGTCTGCGTCCTCTGTGATGGGGATTCCTGTGTCTAAACTCCGTGACGTATTTGCCCGGTTTTCTGACACTCCCCCTAATTATTCTTACTCCACGGCATTCTTGCCTGGCTGGCCGTATTTAGAGTATACACATGACGCGCGCATGCGCTGTCTGCGTCCTCTCTGGTGGGGGGTTCTCTGTGTCTGAACTCCGTGACGTAAATGTCCGGTCGCTTTGACACTCCCCCCCCTAATTATCTCCATCCCACGTCATTACCTGGTGGGCCGTACCCTGGGCACAGACCCGACGCGCGCATGTGCTGTCTGCGCCTTCTGCGGTGGGGGCTTCCGGGTGCTTCTGTGACGAATGGTGGGATGACGTATGTCCTCCTTCTGTTCTCTCACGTGGTGCCCAGCGGCCCCTGCCCTGGAAGGCGGGGCAATATGACGCAGAGCGCGCCGATTTGCCTTTGATCCCTGCAACCCCCTTTATAAACCCACATGTTATGCACGATGGCCAGCCTCCTGATGAAGCCATGCCCGGTGAAACGCGCGTCGAGGCCCCGCCCACCAGCCTGTCTGCTAAACACCTCTAACATGTCTCAAGGTAAATTTGCCATAACTTTATTACATGACATGTTATTGGCACTTGTGTAGGGAAAGCTTCCTATGGGTAATCTACCCCTTGATTCAATTGCTTTCCTTTCTCGCTGTCGGCTATTTGGCCTTTCTAAAACCTGACCCACGTGTTTTAGTAGTTGGTTTTTCATCTGCTGGTGATGTTTGTGCTTTTTTTGTGTCTGGTGACTTTAAGACTCTGTTCGCCACTACTGTCTGTTCTCATGTCACGCACACTTTATTAAAATTCTTTGTACGACACCATATATTTTGCTCCTTTACTTACCAGTGATTTCCCTGTTATTCTATATATTGGTATAATTGATTACTGGGATCTTTTCTGGTTTTGTGTTTTCAATGAGACCCTCCCTTTTAGGGAAGTTGTAGGTTTACACTCTTTAAATGGAGGCCTGCTCCAGAGAGGACTTGTTCTCCGCCCAGGTGTCGGAGAACGTCTTGATGAGGGAATCGGCTGCAGGATTGCCGGAGGAGAGCACCACTGGGAATGGAATTATGGATCATTGTCCATGCACAAGCTGAAATTGCTGGTATTGAAAGGAAACTTCAAGTCCCAGAGAGACAGGAGACTATGGGAGTACAAACTTATGATGACCTTTGACACATTCAGAGAAGGAATGAATGTGTCTCATGGATTCATGTCTTTTTACATCAGTTAAAAGATGTGCTCCTCTGACCATCCGAGCATGTCACAGCCCTGGACCAGACCCTTATCAAAGGACAATAAAACTTTCACACTGAACTGCAGCAGTATTTATGGCTAGAACAGCTTGTCCCCCTGCCATAGAGATAGTTCTGTTTCATATAACTTGTTCTTTTTTTTTTTTTTTTTTTTTTTTTTTTTTTTTTTTTTTTACTGCACTATTCTAAGTCCTGTTGTGTATAAATACGTGACTCTTCAGATTTTGTGTTATACCATGCCTGATGAAGAGACCTGAGTAGTCTCGAAAGCTTGCAATTATTACCATCTTTTCAGTTAGCCATTAAAAGGTATCAACCACTGAGGACTCTCTGTTCTTTTAAACAATTTTTTTATCTCTACTGGCTAACACGGTACAAAGATATATTTTACTTGTATCAAGCTGAAAAGGAGACTTGATGACTCACGTGATACGCGATCTCCGCCCAGGGAAGGAGTTGACACAGTCACTCTGATGCTTGTTGATGAAGTGCCGCAGGAAGTTCATCAAGATCTGATTCACCCGTTTCCCTTGGCCGTTGGACAGCGGATGGTAGGCCGATGAGAAGTCCAAGGCGACATCCATGAACTTGCAGGTGGCCCTCCAGAATCGAGATGTAAACTGGACATCTCTGTTGGATACAATGTGGAGTGGTAGACTGTGCAGCTGGAAGAGTGCTGGTGGCAGTGCATTGGCGTGAAGGATTAACCGGTCAGCGGCGTGAAATGAGTCCATCCCGATGTGCTGCTGCCGGGGGGCACATCCCACTGGGAAAGGGAGCAGTGGACCAGCAGGAAGCTTCTTTGGTTTCTTGTTGCGAGCACACGAGAGGCAGGCTGACATAAGCTCCAGGACATCACTAGTTACAAGTACCAAGCACTCGAGCATGGTAGTGCCCACTCATCACTAGTTACCAGTACTGAGCACCCGAGCATGGTAGTGCTCACTCATCACTAGTTACCAGTACTGAGCACCCGAGCATGGTAGTGCCCACTCATCACTAGTTACCAGTACTGAGCACCCGGGCATGGTAGTGCCCACTCATCACTAGTTACCAGTACTAAGCACCCGAGCATGGTAGTGCCCACTCATCACTAGTTACCAGTACTGAGCACCCGAGCATGGTAGTGCTCACTCATCACTAGTTACCAGTACTGAGCACCTGAGCATGGTAGTGTCCGCTCATCACTAGTTACCAGTACTGAGCACCCGAGCATGGTAGTGCCCACTCATCACTAGTTACCAGTACTAAGCACCCTAGCATGGTAGTGCCCGCTCATCACTAGTTACCAGTACTGCGCACCCGAGCATGGTAGTGCCCACTCATCACTAGTTACCAGTACAGAGCACCCGAGCATGGTAGTACCCGCTCATCACTAGTTACCAGTACTGATCACCCGAGCATGGTAGTGCCCGCTCATCACTAGTTACCAGTACTGAGCACCCGAGCATGGTAGTGCTCACTCATCACTAGTTACCAGTACTGATCACCCGAGCATGGTAGTGCCCACTCATCACTAGTTACCAGTACTGAGCACCTGAGCATGGTAGTGCCCGCTCATCACTAGTTACCAGTACTGAGCACCCGAGCATGGTAGTGCCCGCTCATCACTAGTTACCAGTACTGAGCACCCGAGCATGGTAGTGCCCGCTCATCACTAGTTACCAGTACAGAGCACCCGAGCATGGTAGTGCCCGCTCATCACTAGTTACAAGTACTGAGCACCTGAGCATGGTAGTGCCCGCTCATCACTAGTTACCAGTACTGAGCACCTGAGCATGGTAGTGTCCACTCATCACTAGTTACCAGTACAGAGCACCCGAGCATGGTAGTGCCCGCTCATCACTAGTTACAAGTACTGAGCACCTGAGCATGGTAGTGCCCGCTCATCACTAGTTACCAGTACAGAGCACCCGAGCATGGTAGTGCCCGCTCATCACTAGTTACCAGTACTGATCACCCGAGCATGGTAGTGCCCACTCATCACTAGTTACCAGCACTGAGCACCCGAGCATGGTAGTGTCCGCTCATCACTAGTTACCAGTAATGAGCACCTGAGCATGGTAGTGCCTGCTCATCACTAGTTACCAGTACTGAGCACCTGAGCATGGTAGTGCCCGCTCATCACTAGTTACCAGTACTGAGCACCCGAGCATGGTAGTGCCCGCTCATCACTAGATACGAGTACTGAGCACCCGAGCATGGTAGTGCCCACTCATCACTAGTTACCAGTACTGATCACCCGAGCATGGTAGTGCCCGCTCATCACTAGTTACCAGTACTGAGCACCCGAGCATGGTAGTGCCCGCTCATCACTAGATACGAGTACTGAGCACCCGAGCATGGTAGTGCCCGCTCATCACTAGTTATGAGTACCAAGCACCCGAACATGTTAGTGCTCGCTCATTGCTAGTTCTATGTACATACTCGGTGACAGAATATTTCCCAAAGTGTTGCCTTTAGCAGGGTCTATAGGAGGTGACTGTCACCAATGGATTCTGCTGAGTTGAGACCCTGCACCAGGGGAAGCCTCTTCAGGACACCAGGAATGAGAGCTTGTTGGTGGATCACTATTGTGTGTGAACAATCCTCCATTCTCTGCCACTCACCTGACTACTATTGACGGCAGCGTGCTGAGCAGAACATCGGTAGATCACCATGGTCAGGTATTTCACCTGCGAGGACACAGTCTCCAGGGATGATGGAATTCCTGGTGGAGGCGCAGATGGGAGAAGTCAGTGCTAAGATATCTGTCATTAAAGGATTTTATTGTGTTTGGGAAAAAAATCTACAGTCAATATGTGACTGCCAAGTCGAGAGAGTACAATGCTGCCACTATTCCCCATGAGAGTGGACAATGCTGCCACTATTCCCCATGAGAGTGGACAATTCCCATACTGCGGTCACGTGCTCACTAGATTGAGAGAAGAGCAGCATCGTCTCGTTGACGCATGACTATGCAACTCACGTACGTGGTCAAGTGACCGGCCGCCTCCATGAAGAATACCATAGGATCGTGACAGAGTGGCAGTCTACAGTCACTTCTCAGCCGCGAATCCCATTCACCATAAACCAGTGTGCAAAACAGTAATGACAACACAGCATACAGCGCTCAGCGTAAATGAGTACACCGCCTGTGAACAGTAATGACAACACAGCATACAGCGCTCAGCGTAAATGAGTACACCGCCTGTGAACAGTAATGATAACACAGCATACAGCGCTCAGCGTCAATGAGTACACCGCCTGTGAACAGTAATGATAACACAGCATACAGCGCTCAGCGTCAATGAGTACACCGCCTGTGAACAGTAATGATAACACAGCATACAGCGCTCAGCGTCAATGAGTACACCGCCTGTGAACAGTAATGATAACACAGCATACAGCGCTCAGCGTCAATGAGTACACCGCCTGTGAACAGTAATGACAACACAGCATACAGCGCTCAGCGTAAATGAGTACACCGCCTGTGAACAGTAATGACAACACAGCATACAGCGCTCAGCGTCAATGAGTACACCGCCTGTGAAAAGTAATGACAACACAGCATACAGCGCTCAGCGTCAATGAGTACACCGCCTGTGAACAGTAATGATAACACAGCATACAGCGCTCAGCGTCAACGAGTACACCGCCTGTGAACAGTAATGACAACACAGCATACAGCGCTCAGCGTCAACGAGTACACCGCCTGTGAACAGTAATGACAACACAGCATACAGCGCTCAGCGTCAATGAGTACACCGCCTGTGAACAGTAATGATAACACAGCATACAGCGTTCAGTGTAAATGAGTACACCGCCTGTGAACAGTAATGACAACACAGCATACAGCGTTCAGTGTAAATGAGTACACCGCCTGTGAACAGTAATGATAACACAGCATACAGCGCTCAGCGTCAACGAGTACACCGCCTGTGAGCAGTAATGACAACACAGCATACAGCGCTCAGCGTCAACGAGTACACCGCCTGTGAACAGTAATGACAACACAGCATACAGCGCTCACGTCAATGAGTACACCGCCTGTGAACAGTAATGACAACACAGCATACAGCGCTCAGCGTCAACGAGTACACCGCCTGTGAACAGTAATGACAACACAGCATACAGCGCTCAGCGTCAATGAGTACACCGCCTGTGAACAGTAATGATAACACAGCATACAGCGCTCAGCGTCAATGAGTACACCGCCTGTGAACAGTAATGACAACACAGCATACAGCGCTCAGCGTCAATGAGTACACCGCCTGTGAACAGTAATGACAACACAGCATACAGCGCTCAGCGTCAATGAGTACACCGCCTGTGAACAGTAATGACAACACAGCATACAGCGCTCAGCGTCAACGAGTACACCGCCTGTGAACAGTAATGACAACACAGCATACAGCGCTCAGCGTCAATGAGTACACCGCCTGTGAACAGTAATGACAACACAGCATACAGCGCTCAGCGTCAACGAGTACACCGCCTGTGAACAGTAATGATAACACAGCATACAGCGCTCACGTCAATGAGTACACCGCCTGTGAACAGTAATGATAACACAGCATACAGCGCTCAGCGTCAACGAGTACACCGCCTGTGAACAGTAATGACAACACAGCATACAGCGCTGACGTCAATGAGTACACCGCCTGTGAACAGTAATGACAACACAGCATGCAGCACTCAGCGTCAATGAGTACACCGCCTGTGAGCAGTAATGATAACACAGCATACAGCGCTCAGCGTCAATGAGTACACCGCCTGTGAACAGTAATGACAACACAGCATACAGCGCTCAGCGTCAATGAGTACACCGCCTGTGAACAGTAATGACAACACAGCATACAGCGCTCAGCGTCAACGAGTACACTGCCTGTGAACAGTAATGACAACACAGCATACAGCGCTCAGCGTCAATGAGTACACCGCCTGTGAACAGTAATGATAACACAGCATACAGCGCTCAGCGTCAATGAGTACACCGCCTGTGAACAGTAATGACAACACAGCATACAGCGCTCAGCGTCAATGAGTACACCGCCTGTGAACAGTAATGATAACACAGCATACAGCGCTCAGCGTCAATGAGTACACCGCCTGTGAACAGTAATGACAACACAGCATACAGCGCTCAGCGTCAACGAGTACACCGCCTGTGAACAGTAATGATAACACAGCATACAGCGCTCAGCATAAATGAGTACACCGCCTGTGAACAGTAATGACAACACAGCATACAGCGCTCAGCGTCAATGAGTACACCGCCTGTGAACAGTAATGACAACACAGCATACAGCGCTCAGCGTCAACGAGTACACCGCCTGTGAACAGTAATGACAACACAGCATACAGCGCTCAGCGTCAATGAGTACACCGCCTGTGAACAGTAATGACAACACAGCATACAGCGCTCAGCGTCAATGAGTACACCGCCTGTGAACAGTAATGACAACACAGCATACAGCGCTCAGCGTCAACGAGTACACCGCCTGTGAACAGTAATGACAACACAGCATACAGCGCTCAGCGTCAACGAGTACACCGCCTGTGAACAGTAATGACAACACAGCATACAGCGCTCAGCGTCAACGAGTACACCGCCTGTGAACAGTAATGATAACACAGCATACAGCGCTCAGCGTCAACGAGTACACCGCCTGTGAACAGTAATGACAACACAGCATACAGCGCTCAGCGTCAATGAGTACACCGCCTGTGAACAGTAATGATAACACAGCATACAGCGTTCAGTGTAAATGAGTACACCGCCTGTGAACAGTAATGACAACACAGCATACAGCGTTCAGTGTAAATGAGTACACCGCCTGTGAACAGTAATGACAACACAGCATACAGCGCTCAGCGTCAACGAGTACACCGCCTGTGAACAGTAATGACAACACAGCATACAGCGCTCACGTCAATGAGTACACCGCCTGTGAACAGTAATGACAACACAGCATACAGCGCTCAGCGTCAACGAGTACACCGCCTGTGAACAGTAATGACAACACAGCATACAGCGCTCAGCGTCAATGAGTACACCGCCTGTGAACAGTAATGATAACACAGCATACAGCGCTCAGCGTCAATGAGTACACCGCCTGTGAACAGTAATGATAACACAGCATACAGCGCTCAGCGTCAATGAGTACACCGCCTGTGAACAGTAATGACAACACAGCATACAGCGCTCAGCGTCAATGAGTACACCGCCTGTGAACAGTAATGACAACACAGCATACAGCGCTCAGCGTCAATGAGTACACCGCCTGTGAACAGTAATGACAACACAGCATACAGCGCTCAGCGTCAACGAGTACACCGCCTGTGAACAGTAATGACAACACAGCATACAGCGCTCAGCGTCAACGAGTACACCGCCTGTGAACAGTAATGACAACACAGCATACAGCGCTCAGCGTCAATGAGTACACCGCCTGTGAACAGTAATGACAACACAGCATACAGCGCTCAGCGTCAACGAGTACACCGCCTGTGAACAGTAATGATAACACAGCATACAGCGCTCACGTCAATGAGTACACCGCCTGTGAACAGTAATGATAACACAGCATACAGCGCTCAGCGTCAACGAGTACACCGCCTGTGAACAGTAATGACAACACAGCATACAGCGCTGACGTCAATGAGTACACCGCCTGTGAACAGTAATGACAACACAGCATGCAGCACTCAGCGTCAATGAGTACACCGCCTGTGAGCAGTAATGATAACACAGCATACAGCGCTCAGCGTCAATGAGTACACCGCCTGTGAACAGTAATGATAACACAGCATACAGCGCTCAGCGTCAATGAGTACACCGCCTGTGAACAGTAATGACAACACAGCATACAGCGCTCAGCGTCAATGAGTACACCGCCTGTGAACAGTAATGACAACACAGCATACAGCGCTCAGCGTCAATGAGTACACCGCCTGTGAACAGTAATGATAACACAGCATACAGCGCTCAGCGTCAATGAGTACACCGCCTGTGAACAGTAATGATAACACAGCATACAGCGCTCAGCGTCAATGAGTACACCGCCTGTGAACAGTAATGACAACACAGCATACAGCGCTCAGCGTCAACGAGTACACCGCCTGTGAACAGTAATGATAACACAGCATACAGCGCTCAGCGTCAATGAGTACACCGCCTGTGAACAGTAATGATAACACAGCATACAGCGCTCAGCGTCAATGAGTACACCGCCTGTGAACAGTAATGATAACACAGCATACAGCGCTCAGCATCAATGAGTACACCACCTGTGAACAGTAATGACAACACAGCATACAGCGTTCACGTCAATGAGTACACCACCTGTGAACAGTAATGACAACACAGCATACAGCGCTCAGCGTCAATGAGTACACCGCCTGTGAACAGTAATGACAACAAAGCATACAGCGCTCAGCGTCAATGAGTACACCGCCTGTGAACAGTAATGATAACACAGCATACAGCGCTCAGCGTCAATGAGTACACCGCCTGTGAACAGTAATGATAACACAGCATACAGCGTTCACGTCAATGAGTACACCACCTGTGAACAGTAATGACAACACAGCATACAGCGCTCAGCGTCAATGAGTACACCGCCTGTGAACAGTAATGACAACACAGCATACAGCGCTCAGCGTCAATGAGTACACCGCCTGTGAACAGTAATGATAACACAGCATACAGCGCTCAGCGTCAATGAGTACACCGCCTGTGAACAGTAATGATAACACAGCATACAGCGCTCAGCGTCAATGAGTACACCGCCTGTGAACAGTAATGACAACACAGCATACAGCGCTCAGCGTCAATGAGTACACCGCCTGTGAACAGTAATGATAACACAGCATACAGCGTTCAGTGTAAATGAGTACACCGCCTGTGAACAGTAATGACAACACAGCATACAGCGTTCAGTGTAAATGAGTACACCGCCTGTGAACAGTAATGACAACACAGCATACAGCGCTCAGCGTCAATGAGTACACCGCCTGTGAACAGTAATGACAACACAGCATACAGCGCTCAGCGTCAATGAGTACACCGCCTGTGAACAGTAATGACAACACAGCATACAGCGCTCACGTCAATGAGTACACCGCCTGTGAACAGTAATGACAACACAGCATACAGCGCTCAGCGTCAACGAGTACACCGCCTGTGAACAGTAATGACAACACAGCATACAGCGCTCAGCGTCAATGAGTACACCGCCTGTGAACAGTAATGACAACACAGCATACAGCGCTCACGTCAATGAGTACACCGCCTGTGAACAGTAATGACAACACAGCATACAGCGCTCAGCGTCAACGAGTACACCGCCTGTGAACAGTAATGACAACACAGCATACAGCGCTCAGCGTAAATGAGTACACCGCCTGTGAACAGTAATGACAACACAGCATACAGAGCTCAGCGTCAATGAGTACACCGCCTGTGAGCAGTAATGACAACACAGCATACAGCGCTCAGCGTCAATGAGTACACCGCCTGTGAACAGTAATGATAACACAGCATACAGCGCTCACGTCAATGAGTACACCGCCTGTGAACAGTAATGACAACACAGCATACAGCGCTCAGCGTCAATGAGTACACCGCCTGTGAGCAGTAATGACAACACAGCATACAGCGCTCAGCGTCAATGAGTACACCGCCTGTGAACAGTAATGACAACACAGCATACAGCGCTCAGCGTCAATGAGTACACCGCCTGTGAACAGTAATGACAACACAGCATACAGCGCTCAGCGTCAACGAGTACACCGCCTGTGAACAGTAATGATAACACAGCATACAGCGCTCACGTCAATGAGTACACCGCCTGTGAACAGTAATGACAACACAGCATACAGCGCTCAGCGTCAATGAGTACACCGCCTGTGAACAGTAATGATAACACAGCATACAGCGCTCAGCGTCAATGAGTACACCGCCTGTTAACAGTAATGATAACACAGCATACAGCGCTCACGTCAATGAGTACACCGCCTGTGAACAGTAATGACAACACAGCATACAGCGCTCAGCGTCAATGAGTACACCGCCTGTGAACAGTAATAACACAGCATACAGCGCTCAGCGTCAATGAGTACACCGCCTGTGAACAGTAATGATAACACAGCATACAGCGCTCAGCGTCAACGAGTACACCGCCTGTGAACAGTAATGATAACACAGCATACAGCGCTCACGTCAATGAGTACACCGCCTGTGAGCAGTAATGACAACACAGCATACAGCGCTCAGCGTCAATGAGTACACCGCCTGTGAACAGTAATGACAACACAGCATACAGCGCTCAGCGTCAATGAGTACACCGCCTGTGAGCAGTAATGACAACACAGCATACAGCGCTCAGCGTCAATGAGTACACCGCCTGTGAACAGTAATGACAACACAGCATACAGCGCTCAGCGTCAACGAGTACACCGCCTGTGAACAGTAATGATAACACAGCATACAGCGCTCAGCGTCAATGAGTACACCGCCTGTGAACAGTAATGATAACACAGCATACAGCGCTCAGCGTCAATGAGTACACCGCCTGTGAGCAGTAATGACAACACAGCATACAGCGCTCAGCGTCAATGAGTACACCGCCTGTGAACAGTAATGATAACACAGCATACAGCGCTCAGCGTCAATGAGTACACCGCCTGTGAACAGTAATGATAACACAGCATACAGCGCTCAGCGTCAATGAGTACACCGCCTGTGAGCAGTAATGACAACACAGCATACAGCGCTCAGCGTCAATGAGTACACCGCCTGTGAACAGTAATGATAACACAGCATACAGCGCTCAGCATCAATGAGTACACCGCCTGTGAACAGTAATGATAACACAGCATACAGCGCTCAGCGTCAATGAGTACACCGCCTGTGAACAGTAATGACAACACAGCATACAGCGCTCAGCGTCAACGAGTACACCGCCTGTGAACAGTAATGACAACACAGCATACAGCGCTCAGCGTCAACGAGTACACCGCCTGTGAACAGTAATGACAACACAGCATACAGCGCTCAGCGTCAATGAGTACACCGCCTGTGAACAGTAATGATAACACAGCATACAGCGCTCAGCGTCAATGAGTACACCACCTGTGAGCAGTAATGACAACACAGCATACAGCGCTCAGCGTCAATGAGTACACCGCCTGTGAACAGTAATGACAACACAGCATACAGCGCTCAGCGTCAATGAGTACACCGCCTGTGAGCAGTAATGACAACACAGCATACAGCGCTCAGCGTCAATGAGTACACCGCCTGTGAACAGTAATGATAACACAGCATACAGCGCTCAGCGTCAATGAGTACACCGCCTGTGAACAGTAATGACAACACAGCATACAGCGCTCAGCGTCAACGAGTACACCGCCTGTGAACAGTAATGACAACACAGCATACAGCGCTCACGTCAATGAGTACACCGCCTGTGAACAGTAATGACAACACAGCATACAGCGCTCAGCGTCAATGAGTACACCGCCTGTGAACAGTAATGATAACACAGCATACAGCGCTCAGCGTAAATGAGTACACCGCCTGTGAACAGTAATGATAACACAGCATACAGCGCTCAGCGTCAATGAGTACACCGCCTGTGAACAGTAATGATAACACAGCATACAGCGCTCAGCGTAAATGAGTACACCGCCTGTGAACAGTAATGACAACACAGCATACAGCGCTCACGTCAATGAGTACACCGCCTGTGAACAGTAATGACAACACAGCATACAGCGCTCAGCGTCAATGAGTACACCGCCTGTGAACAGTAATGACAACACAGCATACAGCGCTCAGCGTCAACGAGTACACCGCCTGTGAACAGTAATGATAACACAGCATACAGCGCTCACGTCAATGAGTACACCGCCTGTGAACAGTAATGATAACACAGCATACAGCGCTCAGCGTCAACGAGTACACCGCCTGTGAACAGTAATGACAACACAGCATACAGCGCTGACGTCAATGAGTACACCGCCTGTGAACAGTAATGACAACACAGCATACAGCTCTCAGCGTCAATGAGTACACCGACTGTGAGCAGTAATGATAACACAGCATACAGCGCTCAGCGTCAATGAGTACACCGCCTGTGAACAGTAATGATAACACAGCATACAGCGCTCAGCGTCAATGAGTACACCGCCTGTGAACAGTAATGATAACACAGCATACAGCGCTCAGCGTCAATGAGTACACCGCCTGTGAACAGTAATGACAACACAGCATACAGCGCTCAGCGTCAACGAGTACACCGCCTGTGAACAGTAATGACAACACAGCATACAGCGCTCAGCGTCAACGAGTACACCGCCTGTGAACAGTAATGACAACACAGCATACAGCGCTCAGCGTCAATGAGTACACCGCCTGTGAACAGTAATGATAACACAGCATACAGCGCTCAGCGTCAATGAGTACACCACCTGTGAGCAGTAATGACAACACAGCATACAGCGCTCAGCGTCAATGAGTACACCGCCTGTGAACAGTAATGACAACACAGCATACAGCGCTCAGCGTCAATGAGTACACCGCCTGTGAACAGTAATGACAACACAGCATACAGCGCTCAGCGTCAATGAGTACACCGCCTGTGAGCAGTAATGACAACACAGCATACAGCGCTCAGCGTCAATGAGTACACCGCCTGTGAACAGTAATGACAACACAGCATACAGCGCTCAGCGTCAACGAGTACACCGCCTGTGAACAGTAATGACAACACAGCATACAGCGCTCAGCGTCAATGAGTACACCGCTTGTGAACAGTAATGACAACACAGCATACAGCGCTCAGCGTCAATGAGTACACCGCCTGTGAACAGTAATGATAACACAGCATACAGCGCTCAGCGTCAATGAGTACACCGCCTGTGAACAGTAATGACAACACAGCATACAGCGCTCAGCGTCAATGAGTACACCGCCTGTGAACAGTAATGACAACACAGCATACAGCGCTCAGCGTCAATGAGTACACCGCCTGTGAACAGTAATGACAACACAGCATACAGCGCTCAGCGTCAATGAGTACACCGCCTGTGAGCAGTAATGACAACACAGCATACAGCGCTCAGCGTCAATGAGTACACCGCCTGTGAACAGTAATGACAACACAGCATACAGCGCTCAGCGTCAACGAGTACACCGCCTGTGAACAGTAATGACAACACAGCATACAGCGCTCACGTCAATGAGTACACCGCTTGTGAACAGTAATGACAACACAGCATACAGCGCTCAGCGTCAATGAGTACACCGCCTGTGAACAGTAATGATAACACAGCATACAGCGCTCAGCGTAAATGAGTACACCGCCTGTGAACAGTAATGATAACACAGCATACAGCGCTCAGCGTCAATGAGTACACCGCCTGTGAACAGTAATGATAACACAGCATACAGCGCTCAGCGTAAATGAGTACACCGCCTGTGAACAGTAATGACAACACAGCATACAGCGCTCAGCGTCAATGAGTACACCGCCTGTGAACAGTAATGACAACACAGCATACAGCGCTCAGCGTCAATGAGTACACCGCCTGTGAACAGTAATGACAACACAGCATACAGCGCTCAGCGTCAACTGAGTACACCGCCTGTGAACAGTAATGACAACACAGCATACAGCGCTCAGCGTCAATGAGTACACCGCCTGTGAACAGTAATGATAACACAGCATACAGCGCTCAGCGTCAACGAGTACACCGCCTGTGAACAGTAATGACAACACAGCATACAGCGCTGACGTCAATGAGTACACCGCCTGTGAACAGTAATGACAACACAGCATACAGCAGCTCAGCGTCAATGAGTACACCGCCTGTGAACAGTAATGATAACACAGCATACAGCACTCAGCGTCAATGAGTACACCGCCTGTGAGCAGTAATGATAACACAGCATACAGCGCTCAGCGTCAATGAGTACACCGCCTGTGAACAGTAATGATAACACAGCATACAGCGCTCAGCGTCAATGAGTACACCGCCTGTGAACAGTAATGATAACACAGCATACAGCGCTCAGCGTCAATGAGTACACCGCCTGTGAACAGTAATGACAACACAGCATACAGCGCTCATCGTCAACGAGTACACCGCCTGTGAACAGTAATGACAACACAGCATACAGCGCTCAGCGTCAACGAGTACACCGCCTGTGAACAGTAATGACAACACAGCATACAGCGCTCAGCGTCAATGAGTACACCACCTGTGAACAGTAATGATAACACAGCATACAGCGCTCAGCGTCAATGAGTACACCACCTGTGAGCAGTAATGACAACACAGCATACAGCGCTCAGCGTCAATGAGTACACCGCCTGTGAGCAGTAATGATAACACAGCATACAGCGCTCAGCGTCAATGAGTACACCACCTGTGAGCAGTAATGACAACACAGCATACAGCGCTCAGCGTCAATGAGTACACCAGCCTGTGAGCAGTAATGACAACACAGCATACAGCGCTCAGCGTCAATGAGTACACCGCCTGTGAACAGTAATGATAACACAGCATACAGCGCTCAGCGTCAATGAGTACACCGCCTGTGAACAGTAATGACAACACAGCATACAGCGCTCAGCGTCAACGAGTACACCGCCTGTGAACAGTAATGACAACACAGCATACAGCGCTCAGCGTCAACGAGTACACCGCCTGTGAACAGTAATGACAACACAGCATACAGCGCTCAGCGTCAATGAGTACACCGCCTGTGAACAGTAATGACAACACAGCATACAGCGCTCAGCGTCAATGAGTACACCGCCTGTGAACAGTAATGATAACACAGCATACAGCGCTCAGCGTCAATGAGTACACCGCCTGTGAGCAGTAATGACAACACAGCATACAGCGCTCAGCGTCAATGAGTACACCGCCTGTGAACAGTAATGACAACACAGCATACAGCGCTCAGCGTCAACGAGTACACCGCCTGTGAACAGTAATGACAACACAGCATACAGCGCTCAGCGTCAATGAGTACACCGCCTGTGAACAGTAATGACAACACAGCATACAGCGCTCAGCGTCAATGAGTACACCGCCTGTGAACAGTAATGATAACACAGCATACAGCGCTCAGCGTAAATGAGTACACCGCCTGTGAACAGTAATGATAACACAGCATACAGCGCTCAGCGTCAATGAGTACACCGCCTTTGAACAGTAATGATAACACAGCATACAGCGCTCAGCGTAAATGAGTACACCGCCTGTGAACAGTAATGACAACACAGCATACAGCGCTCAGCGTCAATGAGTACACCGCCTGTGAACAGTAATGACAACACAGCATACAGCGCTCAGCGTCAATGAGTACACCGCCTGTGAACAGTAATGACAACACAGCATACAGCGCTCAGCGTCAACGAGTACACCGCCTGTGAACAGTAATGATAACACAGCATACAGCGCTCACGTCAATGAGTACACCGCCTGTGAACAGTAATGATAACACAGCATACAGCGCTCAGCGTCAACGAGTACACCGCCTGTGAACAGTAATGACAACACAGCATACAGGCGCTGCACGTCAATGAGTACACCGCCTGTGAACAGTAATGACAACACAGCATACAGCGCTCAGCGTCAATGAGTACACCGCCTGTGAACAGTAATGATAACACAGCATACAGCGCTCAGCGTCAATGAGTACACCGCCTGTGAACAGTAATGACAACACAGCATACAGCGCTCAGCGTCAACGAGTACACCGCCTGTGAACAGTAATGACAACACAGCATACAGCGCTCAGCGTCAATGAGTACACCGCCTGTGAACAGTAATGACAACACAGCATACAGCGCTCAGCGTCAATGAGTACACCGCCTGTGAACAGTAATGACAACACAGCATACAGCGCTCAGCGTCAATGAGTACACCGCCTGTGAACTGTAATGACAACACAGCATACAGCGCTCAGCGTCAATGAGTACACCGCCTGTGAACAGTAATGACAACACAGCATACAGCGCTCAGCGTCAATGAGTACACCGCCTGTGAACAGTAATGACAACACAGCATACAGCGCTCAGCGATAAATGAGTACACCGCCTGTGAACAGTAATGACAACACAGCATACAGCGCTCAGCGTCAATGAGTACACCGCCTGTGAACAGTAATGATAACACAGCATACAGCGCTCAGCGTCAATGAGTACACCGCCTGTGAACAGTAATGATAACACAGCATACAGCGCTCAGCGTAAATGAGTACACCGCCTGTGAACAGTAATGACAACACAGCATACAGCGCTCAGCGTCAATGAGTACACCGCCTGTGAACAGTAATGACAACACAGCATACAGCGCTCAGCGTCAATGAGTACACCGCCTGTGAACAGTAATGATAACACAGCATACAGCGCTCAGCGTCAATGAGTACACCGCCTGTGAACAGTAATGACAACACAGCATACAGCGCTCAGCGTCAATGAGTACACCGCCTGTGAACAGTAATGACAACACAGCATACAGCGCTCAGCGTAAATGAGTACACCGCCTGTGAACAGTAATGATAACACAGCATACAGCGCTCAGCGTCAATGAGTACACCGCCTGTGAACAGTAATGACAACACAGCATACAGCGCTCAGCGTCAATGAGTACACCGCCTGTGAACAGTAATGACAACACAGCATACAGCGCTCAGCGTCAATGAGTACACCGCCTGTGAACAGTAATGATAACACAGCATACAGCGCTCAGCGTAAATGAGTACACCGCCTGTGAACAGTAATGACAACACAGCATACAGCGCTCAGCGTCAATGAGTACACCGCCTGTGAACAGTAATGACAACACAGCATACAGCGCTCAGCGTCAATGAGTACACCGCCTGTGAACAGTAATGATAACACAGCATACAGCGCTCAGCGTCAATGAGTACACCGCCTGTGAACAGTAATGACAACACAGCATACAGCGCTCAGCGTCAATGAGTACACCGCCTGTGAACAGTAATGACAGACACAGCATACAGCGCTCAGCGTCAATGAGTACACCGCCTGTGAACAGTAATGACAACACAGCATACAGCGCTCAGCGTCAATGAGTACACCGCCTGTGAACAGTAATGACAACACAGCATACAGCGCTCAGCGTCAATGAGTACACCGCCTGTGAACAGTAATGACAACACAGCATACAGCGCTCAGCGTCAATGAGTACACCGCCTGTGAACAGTAATGACAACACAGCATACAGCGCTCAGCGTCAATGAGTACACCGCCTGTGAACAGTAATGACAACACAGCATACAGCGCTCAGCGTCAATGAGTACACCGCCTGTGAACAGTAATGACAACACAGCATACAGCGCTCAGCGTCAATGAGTACACCGCCTGTGAACAGTAATGACAACACAGCATACAGCGCTCAGCGTCAATGAGTACACCGCCTGTGAACAGTAATGACAACACAGCATACAGCGCTCAGCGTCAATGAGTACACCGCCTGTGAACAGTAATGACAACACAGCATACAGCGCTCAGCGTAAATGAGTACACCGCCTGTGAACAGTAATGACAACACAGCATACAGCGCTCAGCGTCAATGAGTACACCGCCTGTGAACAGTAATGACAACACAGCATACAGCGCTCAGCGTCAATGAGTACACCGCCTGTGAACAGTAATGATAACACAGCATACAGCGCTCAGCGTCAATGAGTACACCGCCTGTGAACAGTAATGACAACACAGCATACAGCGCTCACGTCAATGAGTACACCGCCTGTGAACAGTAATGACAACACAGCATACAGCGCTCAGCATAAATGAGTACACCGCCTGTGAACAGTAATGACAACACAGCATACAGCGCTCAGCATAAATGAGTACACCGCCTGTGAACAGTAATGACAACACAGCATACAGCGCTCAGCGTCAATGAGTACACCACCTGTGAACAGTAATGATAACAGCGCTCAGCGTCAATGAGTACACCGCCTGTGAACAGTAATGACAACACAGCATACAGCGCTCAGCGTCAATGAGTACACCGCCTGTGAACAGTAATGACAACACAGCATACAGCGCTCAGCGTCAATGAGTACACCGCCTGTGAACAGTAATGACAACAGCATACAGCGCTCAGCGTCAATGAGTACACCGCCTGTGAACAGTAATGACAACACAGCATACAGCGCTCAGCGTCAATGAGTACACCGCCTGTGAACAGTAATGACAACACAGCATACAGCGCTCAGCGTCAATGAGTACACCGCCTGTGAACAGTAATGACAACACAGCATACAGCGCTCAGCGTCAATGAGTACACCGCCTGTGAACAGTAATGATAACACAGCATACAGCGCTCAGCGTCAATGAGTACACCGCCTGTGAACAGTAATGATAACACAGCATACAGCGCTCAGCGTCAATGAGTACACCGCCTGTGAACAGTAATGACAACACAGCATACAGCGCTCAGCGTAAATGAGTACACCGCCTGTGAACAGTAATGACAACACAGCATACAGCGCTCAGCGTCAATGAGTACACCGCCTGTGAACAGTAATGACAACACAGCATACAGCGCTCAGCGTCAATGAGTACACCGCCTGTGAACAGTAATGATAACACAGCATACAGCGCTCAGCGTCAATGAGTACACCGCCTGTGAACAGTAATGACAACACAGCATACAGCGCTCAGCGTCAATGAGTACACCGCCTGTGAACAGTAATGATAACACAGCATACAGCGCTCAGCGTCAATGAGTACACCGCCTGTGAACAGTAATGATAACACAGCATACAGCGCTCAGCGTCAATGAGTACACCGCCTGTGAACAGTAATGACAACACAGCATACAGCGCTCAGCGTCAATGAGTACACCGCCTGTGAACAGTAATGACAACACAGCATACAGCGCTCAGCGTCAATGAGTACACCGCCTGTGAACAGTAATGACAACACAGCATACAGCGCTCGCGTCAATGAGTACACCGCCTGTGAACAGTAATGACAACACAGCATACAGCGCTCAGCGTCAATGAGTACAACGCCTGTGAACAGTAATGACAACACAGCATACAGCGCTCAGCGTCAATGAGTACACCGCCTGTGAACAGTAATGACAACACAGCATACAGCGCTCAGCGTCAATGAGTACACCGCCTGTGAACAGTAATGATAACACAGCATACAGCGCTCACGTCAATGAGTACACCGCCTGTGAGCAGTAATGATAACACAGCATACAGCGCTCAGCATCAATGAGTACACCGCCTGTGAACAGTAATGACAACACAGCATACAGCGCTCAGCGTCAATGAGTACACCGCCTGTGAACAGTAATGACAACACAGCATACAGCGCTCAGCGTCAATGAGTACACCGCCTGTGAACAGTAATGATAACACAGCATACAGCGCTCAGCGTCAATGAGTACACCGCCTGTGAACAGTAATGATAACACAGCATACAGCGCTCAGCGTAAATGAGTACACCGCCTGTGAACAGTAATGACAACACAGCATACAGCGCTCAGCGTAAATGAGTACACCGCCTGTGAACAGTAATGACAACACAGCATACAGCGCTCAGCGTCAATGAGTACACCGCCTGTGAACAGTAATGATAACACAGCATACAGCGCTCAGCGTCAATGAGTACACCGCCTGTGAACAGTAATGATAACACAGCATACAGCGCTCAGCGTAAATGAGTACACCGCCTGTGAACAGTAATGATAACACAGCATACAGCGCTCAGCGTCAATGAGTACACCGCCTGTGAACAGTAATGATAACACAGCATACAGCGCTCAGCATAAATGAGTACACCGCCTGTGAACAGTAATGATAACACAGCATACAGCGCTCAGCGTCAATGAGTACACCGCCTGTGAACAGTAATGATAACACAGCATACAGCGCTCAGCGTAAATGAGTACACCGCCTGTGAACAGTAATGATAACACAGCATACAGCGCTCAGCATAAATGAGTACACCGCCTGTGAACAGTAATGATAACACAGCATACAGCGCTCAGCGTCAGTGAGTACACCGCCTGTGAACAGTAATGACAACACAGCATACAGCGCTCAGCGTCAATGAGTACACCGCCTGTGAACAGTAATGATAACACAGCATACAGCGCTCAGCGTCAATGAGTACACCGCCTGTGAACAGTAATGATAACACAGCATACAGCGCTCAGCGTCAATGAGTACACCGCCTGTGAACAGTAATGACAACACAGCATAAAGCGCTCAGCATCAATGAGTACACCGCCTGTGAACAGTAATGACAACACAGCATACAGCGCTCAGCGTCAATGAGTACACCGCCTGTGAACAGTAATGATAACACAGCATACAGCGCTCAGCGTCAATGAGTACACCGCCTGTGAACAGTAATGATAACACAGCATACAGCGCTCAGCATAAATGAGTACACCGCCTGTGAACAGTAATGATAACACAGCATACAGCGCTCAGCGTCAATGAGTACACCGCCTGTGAACAGTAATGACAACACAGCATACAGCGCTCAGCATAAATGAGTACACCGCCTGTGAACAGTAATGATAACACAGCATACAGCGCTCAGCGTCAATGAGTACACCGCCTGTGAACAGTAATAACACAGCATACAGCGCTCAGCGTAAATGAGTACACCGCCTGTGAACAGTAATGACAACACAGCATACAGCGCTCACGTCAATGAGTACACCGCCTGTGAACAGTAATGACAACACAGCATACAGCGCTCAGCGTCAATGAGTACACCGCCTGTGAACAGTAATGACAACACAGCATACAGCGCTCAGCGTCAATGAGTACACCGCCTGTGAACAGTAATGACAACACAGCATACAGCGCTCAGCGTCAATGAGTACACCGCCTGTGAACAGTAATGACAACACAGCATACAGCGCTCAGAGTCAATGAGTACACCGCCTGTGAACAGTAATGACAACACAGCATACAGCGCTCAGCGTAAATGAGTACACCGCCTGTGAACAGTAATGATAACAGCATACAGCGCTCAGCGTAAATGAGTACACCGCCTGTGAACAGTAATGACAACACAGCATACAGCGCTCAGCGTCAATGAATACACCGCCTGTGAACAGTAATGACAACACAGCATACAGCGCTCAGCGTCAATGAGTACACCGCCTGTGAACAGTAATGACAACACAGCATACAGCGCTCAGCGTCAATGAGTACACCGCCTGTGAACAGTAATGACAACACAGCATACAGCGCTCACGTCAATGAGTACACCGCCTGTGAACAGTAATGACAACACAGCATACAGCGCTCAGCATAAATGAGTACACCGCCTGTGAACAGTAATGACAACACAGCATACAGCGCTCAGCGTAAATGAGTACACCGCCTGTGAACAGTAATGATAACACAGCATACAGCGCTCAGCGTCAATGAGTACACCGCCTGTGAACAGTAATGACAACACAGCATACAGCGCTCAGCATAAATGAGTACACCGCCTGTGAACAGTAATGATAACACAGCATACAGCGCTCAGCGTCAATGAGTACACCGCCTGTGAACAGTAATGACAACACAGCATACAGCGCTCAGCGTCAATGAGTACACCGCCTGTGAACAGTAATGACAACACAGCATACAGCGCTCAGCGTCAATGAGTACACCGCCTGTGAACAGTAATGACAACACAGCATACAGCGCTCAGCGTAAATGAGTACACCGCCTGTGAACAGTAATGATAACACAGCATACAGCGCTCAGCGTAAATGAGTACACCGCCTGTGAACAGTAATGATAACACAGCATACAGCGCTCAGCGTAAATGAGTACACCGCCTGTGAACAGTAATGATAACACAGCATACAGCGCTCAGCGTAAATGAGTACACCGCCTGTGAACAGTAATGATAACACAGCATACAGCGCTCAGCGTAAATGAGTACACCGCCTGTGAACAGTAATGATAACACAGCATACAGCGCTCAGCGTAAATGAGTACACCGCCTGTGAACAGTAATGATAACACAGCATACAGCGTTCAGCGTCAATGAGTACACCGCCTGTGAACAGTAATGACAACACAGCATACAGCGCTCAGCGTAAATGAGTACACCGCCTGTGAACAGTAAAGATAACACAGCA